>NC_081554.1:135945917-135978371 GCF_963082655.1 Stomoxys calcitrans | reverse complement strand
AATCGGATAAGAAATGCGCACTCTAGAGGCTCAAGAAGTCAAGACCCAAGATCGGTTTATATGGCAGCTATATCAAAACATGTTCCGATATGGCCCATTTACAATACCAACCGACCTACACTAGTAAGAAGTGTTTGTGCAAAATTTCAAGTGGCTAGCTTTACTCTTTCGTAAGTTAGCGTGCTTTCGACAGGACAGACGGACGGACGGACGGACAGACGGACGGACATGGCTAGATCGACATAAAATGTCACGACGATCAAGAATATATATACTTTACGGGGTCTCAGACGAATATTTCGAGTAGTTACAACAGAATGACGAAATTAGTATACCCCCCATTTTATGGTGGAGGGTATAAAAATTCAAATAAAAACGTTCACACTTTTAGTTTTCAATGTGTTTGGAAAAATTCCCAATTGCAAATAAGTCACGTAGGAGTTAGCACCATATTTTCTCGGAAGTTCTGTTACGATATATCCACAATATTTTATAGAGTGTTGAAAAAGAAATGAAAGTGTTCAGTAATAGATACGTAGTTTTATTTTCAATCTAATACTTACCATCAATGGTGTACGTTCATCTGTAATTAGTAGTATAAATCTTTTGCTGCATAAATTGTAGATCGGATTTCAATTTTAAAATTTCCTTCAAACAAAGTTAAATAAAGATCAGTAAACAACAGAATAAGTTTTGGTTTTTTAATTGCTTATCCTTTTCGCCGACGGCACATACAGCTGCGTATTGCTCTGAATGGTCTATAACCCTGCGCAGCACAGGTAAACAGAGGAAAATGTAAAAGGTGGATTTTGCTTTTTAAATAACAATGTCAGTAACGAAACTTTAATCATCTCTGTTACAAACTCTGTCAACCTGAATTTATTTTAAACAAAATTTTAAGTTAAAACTTGTAATTGAATTAAATTTATACAATTATACTCAAATATCTGAAATTCGTAAACTATTTGAACGAATATATATTAAATTTGAAGAATATAGTTTTGTAGGAAGCGTTGAACTCAATGTAACAAGATGTTTATATTGAGCAAATAAGTTGTTTGCTAAAGGAATATTTAACTTGTTGAGAAGAAACTTGTTTAAGTAAAATGACTTCCCAAACCCAAGTTTATAAACTATTTAGTAAAACTTACTAAAAATCCTAAATTTTTCCTTTTTTAATCAAAATTTAACCTAATAAGATTAAAATTTACTTTTTAATCTTACTTTACATCATAGCCAATTAAAGTAAAGTAAGATTCTAATTTGCTAATTTATTTGGAACAAGTATTTTACTTTATTTTATGCGCACCATTTTTGAGTGTAGTAACCAATATTGTGGACGAAGTTATAATTGGTACCAATTTTATGATTGCCTTCGGTGTTAACCTGGATATGAAGCATTGTGCGATGATTTGGTTCAACATCGAATTAAACATTCACGTTCTTTAATTTCAAAAATTAGCGTCGAATAAAAATGAGGAAGCCTTAGAACAAATCATGTTTGGAATTCTGCTGCTCCGTTAGAGATACATCTGAGGCCTCTAGGCTAAGAAAGATACTACCCTCGAGACCACCTACGTGGGACATATCAGAGAATGTATGGACAATGCCTAGTTAGGAAACGCTAAAACTACTCGTTGACACCCATTTCCCAGGAAACTCTCCAACGGATAACGTGGCGCAAGAAGAGGTAGTCGGAGGTTAAAGGGGAAATTGTGTCAGAGTCGAAAATTCTTTAGGCGACAAAAAGTTTCGACTACTTTAAGTCGTCAGGCCCTGATGATGTATCACCAGTTGAATTACAATCTGTATTCGAAAGACTGGTTCCTTGACTTAGGGAGATATACTCTGCTTGTATCAGCATGTCAAATATACATGTGGGCTGGAGGGACACAAAGGTAATTTTCATTCCAATAGCTGGAAAACCCAACCACACGAGGGCGAAAGATTTTCGTCTAATTAGACTGTCATCCTTTATGCTCAAGACAAGACAGGTTTTCTAGAAACATATAGTAAGGGCAAGTCCACTAAAACAGTCCTTAACGACCTACATAGAGGGTTCTATCGCTGTCAAGAAACATACAATGGTTCAATGGCTTCAATCATGAAGGAGGTCGAGTTCTAGGCATAAACACTTGCGTAAGAAAGTTTATTATACCCACCACCATAGGATGGGGGTATATACTAATGTGGTCATTCCGTTTTCAACACCTCGAAATATTCTCTTAGACCCCATAGAGTATATATATTCTTGATCGTATCGACATTCTGAGTCGATCTAGCCATGTCCGTCCGTCCGTCTGTCGAAATCACGTTAGCGGTCGAACGCGTAAGGCTAGCCGCTTGAAATTTTGCACAGATACTTAATTTTAATGATGGTGAATGAGGATTGCAAATTGGCCAAATCGGTTCGGATTTAGATATAGCTCCCATATAAACCGATCTCCCGATTTGAGTTTTTGAGCCCTCACCAGCCGTAATTTTTGTCCGATTTGCTGAAATTTTTTATGTAGTGTTCTGTTAGGATTCGGTATCGGTATATAACCTGAAATAGCTCCCATATAAATCGATCTCCCGATTTGACTTCTTGAACCCTTTCAAGCCGCAATTTTTGTCCGATATGGCTAAAATTTTGCATGAAGTGTTCTGTTATGACACTGCCAAATACGGTTCATATCGGTCTATAACCTGATATAGCTCCCATATAAACCGATCTCCCGATTTGGCTTCTTGAGCCCTTACAAGCCGCAATTTTTATCCAATTGCCTGAAATTTTGCATGTGGTGTACTGTTATGAATGACACTAGAACTACTTGTTGATAAACATTTCTCGGGAAATTTTCCAACGGACAACGTGGCGCCAGAAGAGGTTGTCACTGGTATACATTCGTCGGATGTTATATTTTATATTATTATAAGCTGTGTCTGATAAATTGATTCCATGGCTAAGGGATATATATTCTTCTTGTATCAGAATGTGTGGGATGGAGGGACACGAAGTTCATTTTCATTCCGAAAGCAGGAAACACCTACCACATAAAGGCGAAAGGTTTTCGTCCTATAAGTCTGCCATCCTTTATGCTGAAGACTTTTGAGAGGTTGATAGAAATAAATCTTAGGGCAAAGATCTTTTGAGATCGCCTGTCGCGGCAGCAGCATACGTAGAGAAAGGCAAATCCACAGAAACAGCCCTTCACAACCTAGTTGGCTTTCGCTGTCAAGGAATATGTAATGGTAGCATTTCTGGACATTGAAGGAGCTTTCAATAATAATAATCAAAAAGTTCATTAATAACTTTCTTACTAAAAGATTCATTGCGGCAGGCTTGGGATTTATGGAGATAAATAGTTCTTTTCAGAACAGCAAAATATTTGCTAAAACAATAGTTTTTGTTAGCTAAAAAGGGAAAGCAGACATTACCGTTGTTTGAGCAAACATAATGCTGCTGATTTGACAAAAATTTCGTACCGCAAATGAAATCTGCTCTTTTAAATACAAAAATCGGCCGGGCCGAACTTTGGATACCCACCACCTCAGGAATATATGTAAAACACCTTTTGTCAAAATCCGGTAAAAAATGCATACCTTACGCCCCATAGCAACGAAATATGTTCCGATTTAGACCAAATACTTATAAGTAAAAGTCATTTTTCAATTGCGTATAACAAAATATTGATCTTTTAAGTAGCTATATCTAAAATTAAACCGATTTGAACCATGTACTAAACGGATGTCGAAATGATTAGCATAAGTCAGTGTGTAAAATTTAAGTGAAATCAGATTATAAATGCGACTTTAAGGGACCAAGACTATAAATCGGGATATCGGTCTATATGGCAGATCTGGACGGATCTGGATCAAATTTAACAAGTAAAAGCGTGCTAAGTTCGGCCGGGCCGAATCTTATATACCCTCCACCATGGATCGCATTTGTCGAGTTCTTTTCCCGGCATCTCTTCTTAGGCAAAAAAAGGATATAAGAAAAGATTTGCTCTGCTATTAGAGCGATATCAAGATATGGTCCGGTTTGGACCACAATTAAACTATATTATGTTGGAGACCTGTGTAAAATGTCAGCCAATTCGAATAAGAATTTGTGGGCTCAAGAAGTAAAATAGAGAGATCGATTTATATGGGAGCTATATCGGCCTATAGACCGATTCAGACCATAATAAACACATATGTTAATGGTCATGAGAGAACCCGTCGTACAAAATTTCAGGCAAATCGGATAATAATTGCGACCTCTAGAGGCTCAAGAAGTCAAGATCCCAGATCGGTTTATATGGCAGCTATATCAGGTTATGAACCGACTTGTACTTTATTTGACATAGTTGTTGAAAGTAACAATAAAAAACGTCTTGCGAAATTTCAGCCAAATCTAGAAGCTCAAGAAGTCAAGTCCCCAGATCTGTTTATATGACAGCTATATCAGGTTATGAACCGATTTGAACCATATTTGGCACAGTTGTTGGATATCATAAAAAAATACTACGTGCCAAAATTCATTCAAATTGGATAAGAATTGCGCCCTCTAGAGGCTCAAGAAATCAAGACCCAAGATCGGTTTATAAAGGGTGATTTTTTTGAGGTTAGGATTTTCATGCATTAGTATTTGACAGATCACGTGGGATTTCAGACATGGTGTCAAAGAGAAAGATGCTCAGTATGCTTTGACATTTCATCATGAATAGACTTACTAACGAGCAACGCTTGCAAATCATTGAATTTTATTACCAAAATCAGTGTTCGGTTCGAAATGTGTTCATTCACCGTAACGTTGCGTCCAACAGCATCTTTGAAAAAATACGGTCCAATGATTCCACCAGCGTACAAACCACACCAAACAGTGCATTTTTCGGGATGCATGGGCAGTTCTTGAACGGCTTCTGGTTGCTCTTCACTCCAAATGCGGCAATTTTGCTTATTTACGTAGCCATTCAACCAGAAATGAGCCTCATCGCTGAACAAAATTTGTCGATAAAAAAGGGTATTTTCTGCCAACTTTTCTAGGGCCCATTCACTGAAAATGATTTGCAAGCGTTGCTCGTTAGTAAGTCTATTCATGATGAAATGTCAAAGCATACTGAGCATCTTTCTCTTTGACACCATGTCTGAAATCCCAGGTGATCTGTCAAATACTAATGCATGAAAATATTAACTCCAAAAAAATCACCCTTTATGACAGCTATATAAGGTTATGGACCGATTTGAACCATACTTGGCACAGTTGTTGGATATCGTAACAAAACACGTCATGCATTCCAATCGGATAAGAATTGCGCACTCTAGAGGCTCAAGAAATTAAGACCCAAGATCGGTTTATATGGCAGCTATATCAGGTTATGAACCGATTTGAACCATACTTGGCACAGTTGTTGGATATCATAAAAAAATACTACGTGCCCAAGTTCATTCAAATCGGATAATAATTGCGACCTCTAGAGGCTCAATAAGTCAAGTCCCCAGATCTGTTTATATGACAGCTATATCAGGTTATGAACCGATTTGAACCATATTTGGCACAGTTGTTGGATATCATAACAAAGTACTACGTGCCAAAATTCATTCAAATTGGATAAGAATTGCGCCCTCCAGAGGCTCAAGAAATCAAGACCCAAGATCGGTTTATATGACAGCTATATAAGGTAATGGACCGATTTGAACCATACTTGGCACAGTTGTTGGATATCATAACAAAACACGTCGTGCAAAATTTCATCCCAATCGGATAAGAATTGCGCACTCTAGAGGCTCAAGAAGTCAAGACCCAAGATCGGTTTATATGTCAGCTATATCAAAACATGGACCGATATGGCCCATTTACAATACCAACCGACCTACACTAATAAGAATTATTTGTGCAAAATTTCAAGCTGCTAGCTTTACTCTTTCGGAAGTTAGCGTGCTTTCGACAGACAGACGGACGGACGGACGGACATGGCTAGATCGACATAAAATTTCACGACGATCAAGAATATATATACTTTATGGGGTCTCAGACGAATATTTCGAGTAGGTACAATCAGAATGACGAAATAAGTATACCCCCCATCTTATGGTGGAGGGTATAAAAAGGATATCGAAGGGCCTAACACAACCCACCGTCCCAAATTTCAGCGACATCGGACAATAAATGCGTCTTTTATCGCCCCAAAACCTAAAACCTAGATATCGGTCTATATGGCAGCTATATCCAAATCTGAACCGATCTGTGCGATATTGCAGAACTATATCAAGGGGCTTAACTTAACTCACTGTTCCAAATTTCGGCGACATCGGACAATAAATGAGCATTTTATGGGCCCAAAACCATAAATCAAGAAATCGGTCTATATGACAGCTATATCTAAATCTGAACCGATCTGGACGAAATTGAAGAAATATGTCAAAGGGCCTAACACAACACACACACAAATTTCAGCAAAATCGGATACTGAATGTGGCTTTTATGGGCCTTACACCATAAATCGGAGGATCGATCTATATGACAGCTATATCCAAATCTGGACCGATTTGAGCCAAATTAACGAAGGATGTCGATGGGCCTTACACAATTCACTGTCCTGAATTTCATCAAAATCGGATAATAAATGTGGTTTTTGTGGGCCTAAGACCCTTAACCGAAGGGCCTAACACAACTCACTGTCCCAAATCTCAGCGAAATCGGATAATAAATGTGGCTTTTATGGGCGTGAGACCCTAAATCTGAGGATCGGTCTATATGGGGGCTATATCAAGATATAGTCCGATATAGCCCATCTTCGAACATAACCTGTCTATGGAAAATTGTGCAAAATTTCAGCTCAATATCTCTATTTTTAAAGACTGTAGCGTGATTTCAACAGACAGACGGACAGACGGACGGACATGTCTAGATCGTCTTAGATTTTTACGCTGATCAAGAATATATATACTTTATAGGGTCGGAAATGGATATTTCGATATGTTGCAAACGGAATGACAAAATGAATATACCCCCATCCTTTGGAGGTGGGTATAATAATATTTGCTGAGACAAAAAAATATATATTCTTGATCGTCGAGAAATTTTATGTCGATCTAGCCATGTCCGTCCGTCCGTCTGTCGAAAGCACGCTAACTTCCGAAGGAGTAAAGCTAGCCGCTTGAAATTTTGCACAAATACTTCTTATTAGTGTAGGTCGGTTGGTATTATAAATGGGCCATATCGGTCAGTGTTTTGATATAGCTGCCATATAAACCGATCTTGGGTCTTGATTTCTTGAGCTTCTACAGTGCGCAATTCTTATCCGATTGGAATGAAATTTTGCACGACGTGTTTTGTTATTATATCCAACATCTGTGCCAAGTATGGGTTAAATCGGTCCATAACCTGATATAGCTGTCATATAAACCGATCTTGGGTCTTAACTTCTTGAGCCTCTGGAGGGCGCAATTCTTATCCAATTTGAATGAATTTTGGCACGTAGTACTTTGTTATGATATCCAACAACTGTGCCAAATATGGTTCAAATCGGTTCATAACCTGATATAGCTGCCATATAAACCGATCTTGGATCTTGACTTCTTGAGCCTCTAGAGGTCGCAATTATTATACGATTTGCCTGAAATTTTGTACGACGGATTCTCTCATCACCATTGACATACGTGTTAATTATGGTCTGAATCGGTCTGTAGGCCGATACAGCTCTCATATAAATCGACCTCTCTATTTTACTTCTTGAGCCCACAAAGTGCGCAATTCTTATTCGAATTGGCTGACATTTTACACAGGTCTCCAACATATAATTTAATTGTGGTCCAAACCGGACCATATCTTGATATCGCTCTAATAGCAGAGCAAATCTTTTCTTATATCCTTTTCTACCTAAGAAGAGATGCCGGGAAAATAAGTCGACAAATGCGATCCATGGTGGAGGGTATATAAGATTCAGCCCGGCCGAACTTAGCACGCTTTTACTTGTTTATTGTATGGCATTATTTATGATTTTATTTTATGGCCTGTTATGTGCTTTGATTACTTTGGGCATTTTTTCCAAATGGTGTCGATCTAATGACCATGAGAAATTATGTTGGAAGGGAAGATTTAATATAGTGTAATATTTCTGAAAACGAATTACCTGATCAACAAGTTCCGTGTACACATGACATCACATCTATAACTGTCGATGCTACTTATGTCTATTTCATACGAAAAGCGACTATGGAATGTAAATTGCCCCTGTTCCTGAACAGAATATTTAACGACAAATTTGTATTTACAAACATCCACTGAGGCAAACATTTCTAATGGCCTACTGGTCAGATTCTCAGTCGTGAAACTTCCTACCGTTTGTAACTCCTCGAAATAGTCGTCTGAGACTCCATAAATTATAAATATTCTTGATCGTCATGACATTTTAAGTCGATATAGCCGTGTCCGTCCTATACGATTTGGCTGAAATTTTGCTTGATGTGTTTTATTATGACTTCCAACAACTGTGCCAAGTATGGTATAAAACGGTCCATAACCTGATATAGCTGCCCTATAAACAGATCTCTGATCTTGACTTCTCGCGCCTCTAGAGGGCGCAATTACTAACCGTTTTTGCTTTTGTACATCAGCTTCCTTCAATCTACTTTCAATATTCATGTCAAATATGGTGTGAATCGGTCTATAGGCCGATATAAGCCGATTTGACTTATTGAGCCCCTAAGGCGCAATTCTTATTCAAATTGGCTGTAATTTTACACATTGACTTCTATATTCTCCAACATTTAGTTCAATTATAGTACGACTTGGGCCATAACTTGATATAGTTCTAATAGCATAGCAATTCTTTGCCTTTATCCTTTGTTTGCCTTGTTTATTTATACCACTTGAATATTGTTTTGTTTTTGCTAGTTATGTTGTCCTGATACAACCAATCACGTATTTTTAACATTTTAGGTAATTTTTCTGGTTACGATCTCTCCTTGCAACAATCTTCTCCTTCTATTATATAAAAATGAAATTATTGCGCTTTGTTTGCTTGTTAGTTTATATGTTTGTTAGTGTGTTTGCCTGTTCCGTATAGACTCAAAAACGACTGTACCGATTTTCATGAAATTTTCATGGAGTTTGGGCCCCGGTGAAAATAGGGTACTAAATTTGTTGATATCCGAAGGGGGCACGGACCCTCTCCCATACCTAAATTTTCAAAAACGCCAGATCTCGAAGATGCGTGCACCGATTTAAGCGAAATTGTGTGCCACCTTATGGTACCCTAAAAACACGAAATCGGTATAAAATGTTTGAGTCGAATAACCTGGGGGGACGCCCCATCCCAAAACCCACCCGGACCGACATGTTTACCGATTGGGACAATATGGGTATCAAATGAAATGTATTTAAGTGTAGAGTACGAAATTGGTATAAAAATTTCGCCCAAATTATTCGGGGGGTCCCCCTCCCCCCCAAAAACCCCCCAACAGGACTCTTTCACCGCTTTCGGCAATATGGGTATCAAATGAAAGGTATTTAAATTACAAATCTGAAAAAAAATGTATTCCTTGGTGTATGAAGGGTCTCCCCACCCCCCAAAACCCCGCGAACGGACATATTTACCGATTGGGAAAATATGGGTATCAAACGAAAGGTATTTAAGAGTAGAGTACGAACTTGGTATAAAAATTTCGCCCAAAGTGTTCGGCGGGTTCTCCACCTCCAAAAAACCCAACCCAATAGGACTGTTTCAGCGCTTTGGGAAATATGGATATGATTGAATAAGGTATTTAAAAGAAGAGTAAGGATCTGATAAAAATGTATTCCTTTTATCTAAAGAGCCTTGCCACCCCAAACCTGGGAGGTTTTGGGGTTGGGGAGGCTTATTTAACATTTGGGACAATATGGATATCAAGTGAAAGGCGTTTGGAAGTTCAGTACACATCTGTTATAAGAATTTGGTTCAAGGTGCCTACGGGGCCTCCCCAACCCCAAAACTCCTTAAACGGACATGAATGTCCAACGTCACAAAAAGGATATCGAATGAAAGGTCTTTGGGAGTTGACTACGAATCTGGTATACATATTTGGGATGGAGTCTGGTACCGGCCCACCCACTAAGTACCATTCAATAGGATGTGTAGTTCGAGCGGGATAATATGTGAATTAAAAGAAAGGTCTATGTCAGTAGAGTTCGAAACTAATGTTGATATAAGGATTCAAGAATCTGGGTCACGTTCAGCCATTCAGCATGACATGAATATAACAATAATAAAGGACTGAAATAAATTGTCTTTCGGGTCTTAGCGCCAGAGGGAGCGACCCTCTCCACCCAATAAAAACAATACCAAACTGTCATGTAGGACGACCGAGAATATATTGTACTCAAATGAAAGGATGTGTCAGAGTGCAATCCCCCTCCCACTATCCTTCCCCAAAAAAAAGGAATTAAAAATAATATACGAAGGATAGAATAGGACAGCAATAAAAGGTCTCTGATAGTAGAGTACAATTTTTACCCTCAATGTTGGATAGACACAGGAGAACCTACGGATCTTAACAAATGTGCTATCCCAAGTGGTAGCATTGAAATATGATTTTGAATGAAGATAACCAATCCAAAAAAAAATAATTAGTGTGAATCTGAATGAGATCCGTTGCCTGGAATATACTGATAGCCCCCTTCAAAATGCTTGACATTTTAGAGCTCAAACAAATCGTGCTCTAGCACGATGCTGATACTATTTCAGGGTCCGTCCTCTTCCCTTCAAACCGGCCATGTTTACCTGCTGTCGCAATAAGGGGCTCAAATAATAGGTATTTGATGATAGGAAACGAATTTGGTATTCAATTTTGACAACAAGTGTTTGGGGGCAATCTCACCCCATAAACTCCCCCTAAACCAATTGCAATTGCGTCTTAAATGAAAGGAATTTAACATTAGAGCACGATGCTGATATTTATTCAGGGCTACATGAGTAGGTGGCCGCCACACCCCACATACCCCTCAAACTGGACATATTGGTGTTGTTATGGTGTGGTAATGGTAAAAAGGGGGCTCAAATCTGATATCTGTTTTAAAGCCAAGTATTTCAGGGACGACTAATCTCGTACACTCCCCCTGAACCACATATATATATAAACAATAGCAATATGTAGCTCAATATGTAGCTCAAATGAGAGATCGGTCTATATGGCAGCTATATACAATTCTGAACCGATCAGGGCTAAATTAAAGAAAGACGTCGAAGGGTCTTAGACGACTCACTGTCTAAAATTTCAGCGATATCGCACAATAAATGCGCCTTTTATGGCCCCAAAACCTAAAACCGAGAGATCGGCCTATATGGCAGCTATATCCAAATCTGAACCGATCTAGACCAAATTAACGAAGGATGTCGAAGAGCCCAACGGAACTCACTGTCCCAAATTTAAGGAAAATCGGATAATAAACGTGGCTTTTATAGGCCTAAGACCCTAAATCGGAGAATCGGTCTATATGGCAGCTATATCTAAATCTGGACCGATCTGGGCCAAATTGATGAATGATGTCGAAGGGCCTAGCGCAACTCACTGTCCCAAATTTCAGCAAAATCTGATAATAAATGTGGCTTTTATGGGCCTTAGACCCTAAATGGGGGCTATATCAAGATATAGTCCGATGTAGCTCATCTTAATCATCATCAACTTAACCCGCTTATGGACAAAAAAGAATCTGTGCAAAGTTTCAGCTCAATATCTCTATTTTTGAAGACTGTAGTGTGATTTCAACAGACAGACGGACGGAAATGTCTAGATCGTCTTGGATTTTTAAGCTGATCAAGAATATATATGCTTTATATGGTCGGAAATCGATATTTCGATGTGTTGCAAACGGAATGACAAAATTAATATACCCCCATCCTTCGGAGGTGGGTATAGAAATCAATTTGTGTTTATTTGTAGGTCTGTTTGTTCGTTTGTGTGTTCCTTAAAGACTCTGAAACGGCACAACTGATTTTCTTGAAATTTTCACAGATGGTGCATAATGATCCCGTGGTGAGAATAGGATACAAAATTTTTTGATATCTGAAGGGGAGCGGACCCTCCCTCCTACCTTTTTTCCAGAAACATAAGATCTCGGAGATGGGTGGTGCGATTTAAGAGAAATTTTGTGTACTCTCTTATAGTAACCTACAAACAAAAATTTTGTTTTCAAATTTCGTATGGGGTAACCAGGGGGAGCGCCCCACTCCCAAAACCTACCAATAATATATATATATATACACCAATCAGGACAATATGGGAATCAAATGAAAGGTATTTTAGGACCAAGTGTTTGGGGGACCTCCCCAACCCCCAAAGCATCCCTAAATCGAACATATTCACGACCATCGCAATATGGGTCTACACTTTTGAACTACCCTAATGAAAGGTATTTGCGAGTAAAATACGAATCTGATATCCAAATGTGGGACTAAGTTTCTGGGGGTCCTCTCCTTCCCCAAAACACCCCCCAAACAGGACTTATATACTGACAACGGCAATGTGGGGCACAAATGAAAGGTATTAAAGAGGCTCAAATAACCGGTCTTTTTAGAGTAGAACAAGAATCTAATATATATTTTGACCCAAACTGGTCATGTTTGCCAACTATGTAAAAATGGGGCTTAAATGAAAGGCATTTGGGTGTAGACCATTAATCTGATATCAACATTCGGGACCAACTGTCTAGGGGACGTCCCACCACCGCAACAACTCTCAAATAGGACGTATTTGCTCACCAAGACAATTTGGGTCTTCAAGACAGTGGAGCTCGATATTCATAGCTTTTAGGTCCCATACTCCAAATAAAACCTGGCGTTTGCAATAAGGGGTTTAAATGAATGGTATTTGAGATTAGAAAACGAATTTGATATCCAATTTTGAGGCCAATGGCAATTTGGGGCTCAAATAAATGGCATATATATATATATATATATATATGAGAATAGAGCACGTTGCTGATATATTTTCAGGGCACTCCACTCCCCAAAACACCACTAAATCTGTCATATTTACCAACCATGTCAATGTGGGTCTTTAATGAAAGGTATTGGGGGGTAAAGCAAGAGTTGATACTCACTTTCGGGACCAATTTTTTGGGGGTCTACCCTTTCCCAAAATACCCCTCAAACAGCAATTTTTACTGACCATCGCAATATGGGGCTAAAATAAAGGTATTTGGGAGTAGAATGCGAATTTGATATCCAAATGTAAGACCATGTATTTTGGACATCACCTCTTCCCCAAAACATCCCCCAAAGGGTAAAAATTTTTTCCACCATGCCAATATGTGGCTCCAATGAAAGGTATTTGAGATTAGAAACCGAATTTGATAACCAATTTTGGTGCCATGTGTTTGGGGGCCGCCTCATCGTATAAACTCCCCTTAAACCAATGGCAATATGGGGTTTAAGTAAATGGTCGTGTTTGCCCCATTGTCGGCAAACATGACCGGTTTGGGGGATGGGGCGGCTACTCAGTGACGTGGCTTTCAAAATATATATCAGATTCGTGTTCTACTCAAAAAAAAACTGTTATTTGAGCCGCATATTGCAATGATCAGTAAATACTTCCTATTTGGGTGGTGTTATGGGTACGGGGTGGCATAAATAAATAAAATAGAATAATAATACCAGATTCATTCTTTACGTCCGATGACCTTTCATTTGTGCCCCATATTGCTATGGTAGTAAATATGTCCGATTTTGGGGTGTTTTGGGGGTTGGGGTTGTCCACCAAACACTTGATCCGACAATTGGATATCTGATACGTTTTCATAACTTTAATACCTTTAATTTGAGCCCCACATTGCCGCTGTCAGTAAATAAGTCCTGTTTGGGAAGTGTTTTGGGGAAGGGGTGGACCCCCAGAAACTTAGTCCCAAACTTGGATATCAGATTCGTATTTTACAGTCAGTAAATAAGTCCTGTTTGGGAAGTGCTTTGGGGAAGGGGTGACCCCCGAAACATCCCACATTTGGATATCAGATTCGTATTTTACTCGCAAATACCTTTCATTTGAATCCCATATTGCCATCGTCGGTAAATATGTCCGATTTAGGGATGTTTTGGTGGTTGGGGAAGTCCCCGGAACACTTGGTCCGACAATTGGATATCAGCTAAGTTTCCTAATCTTAAATACCTTTCATTTGATTCCCATATTGTCGTGATTAGTGAATATATATAAATCTGTTGGGTTTTGGGGGTGGGGCGCCCCTACCCCTCCCCCCTAGGTACCCCATCAGAAATTTGAAAACAAAATTTTTGTTTGTAGGTTACAAAATTTCGCTTAAATCGCACCACCTACCTCCGAGATCTGGTGTTTCTGAAAATAAGGGTAGGGGTAGGGTCCGCCCCCTTCAGATATCAAAAAATATAGTACCCTATTTTGACCACGGGATCATTATGCACAATCTGTAAAAATTTCAAGAAAATCGGTTCTGCCGTTTCTGAGTCTATAAGGAACACACAAACAAACAATCCATCAAACCGACAAACAAACACAAATTGCTTTTTATACCCTCCACCATAAGTTGGGGGGTATACTAATTTCGTCATTCTGTTTGTAACTACTCGAAATATTCGTCTGAGACCCCATAAAGTATATATATTCTTGATCGTCGTGACATTTTATGTCGATCTAGCCATGTCCGTCCGTCTGTCCGTCCGTCCGTCCGTCCGTCCGTCCGTCTGTCGAAAGCACGCTAACTTCCGAAGGAGTAAAGCTAGCCGCTTGAAATTTTGCACAAATACTTCTTATTAGTGTAGGTCGGTTGGTATTGTAAATGGGCCATATCGGTCCATGTTTTGATATAGCTGCCATATAAACCGATCTTGGGTCTTGACTTCTTGATCCTCTAGAGTGCGCAATTCTTATCCGATTGAAATGAAATTTTGCACGACGTGTTTTGTTATGATATCCAACAACTGCGTCAAGTATAGTTCAAATCGGTTCATAACCTGATATAGCTGCCATATAAACCGATCTTGGGTCTTGACTTCTTGAGCCTCTAGCGTGCGCAATTCTTATCCGATCAGAATGAAATTTTGCACGACGTGTTTTGTTATTATATCCACCAATTGTGCCAAGTATGGTTCAAATCGGTTTATAACCTGATATAGCTGCCATATAAACCGATCTTGGGTCTTGACTTCTTGAGCCTCTAGAGTGCGCAATTCTTATCCGATTGGAATGAAATTTTGCAAGACGTATTTTGTTATGATATCCAACAACTGCGCCAAGTATAGTTCAAATCGGTCCATAACCTGATATAGCTGCCATATAAACCGATCTTGGGTCTTGACTTCTTGAGCCTCTAGCGTGCGCAATTCTTATCCGATCAGAATGAAATTTTGCACGACGTGTTTTGTTATGATACCCAACAACTGTGCGAAGTATGGTTCAAATCGGTTCATAACCTGATATAGCTGCCATATAAACCGATCTTGGGTCTTGACTTCTTGAGCCTCTAGAGGGCACAATTCTTATCCGATTTGAATGAATTTTTGCACGAAGTATTTTGTTATGATATCCAACAACTGTGCCAAGTATGGTTGAAATCGGTCCATAACCTGATATAGCTGTCATATAAACAGATCTGGGGATTTGACTTCTTGAGCTTTTAGAGGGCGCAATTCCTATCCGATTTGGCTGAAATTTTGCATGACGTATTTTATTTTTACTTTCAACAACTGTGTCAAATAAAGTACAAGTCGGTTCATAACCTGATATGGCTGCCATATAAACCGATCTGGGATTTTGACTTCTTGACCCTTAGAGGTCGCAATTATTATCCGATATGCCTGAAATTTTGTACGACGGATCCTCTCATGACCATCAACAAACGTATTTATTATGGTCTGAATCGGTCTATAGCCCGATACAGATCCCATATAAATTGTTCTCTCTATTTTACTTCGTGAGCCCCAATGGGCGCAATTCTTATACGAATTGGCTGAAATTTTACACAGGTCTCCATCATATAATTTAATTGTGGTCCGAACCGGACCATATCTTGATATCGTTTTAATAGTAGAGCAACTCTTTTCTTATATCCTTTTTTTCCTAAGAAGAGATGCCGGGAAAAGAACTCGACAAATGCGATCCACGGTGGAGGGTATATAAGATTCGGCCCGGCCGAACTTAGCACGCTTTTACTTGTTATATATAAGAAGATAATTTTTTGATATCGCAAGGATGGTACTTTTGAAGTAAGAATACAAAGAAGAATACAAATATGATATCAAAAGTTGGATCCAAGTAACTGGGGGCCGCCCCAACCCCAAAACATCATAAACTAGGTTTATTGGCCTATAATGACAATATGGTACTCGAATAAAAGGTAATCGGGAGTAGATTACGAATGTGGTCAGGAAGGAGGTATACGCTTTATGATTTGTTGGTATTGGAATGGGGCGGACCCTTCGCCGTTAACCCAAGTACACCTCACAAAATCAAAAGTGGACTGATAGCGACAATATGGCTATCAAATGAAAGCTATTGGAGAGTAGAATATGAATATGGTGTAAAAAATTGAGTTGAAGTATTCGACATATTGAATGTACATATCAATATGGGATTCAAATGAAAGGTATTCGGGAGTAGACAACGAGTATGACATAAAAAATGAAGTCCATGTTCCCCCAAATGGGAATATTATTTGGTTATAGCTTTATGAAAATTAAATAATAGGCATTTGGGAGCAGATAACGCATATAATGTTAAATTTTGAAAAGAGTGCGTCATTCAAATATGTGCTCAAGTGACAGATGGAGTGTGGCGCACAACTCTCATATAGATACCTTCCACCAAACAGCTGCATACAACAATCATGACAATATGGTGTTAAATGATAGAAATGAGGTTGTGGACTGCGAATCTGATATATTTATTCTGCCCATATATCTAGCAGACCACCTCACCCCAAAACAGTCGATCAATCATAATGATCTAACAGGACACTGTGAGATTTAATTAATGGTTGCAACCAGTTTTAGCTCATCGATAGACAAAACCAAACGACGTGCTGCTGGGCAACACTTTTTTGTACAAAAGTTTTTCATGGTTTAATAGTAAGAGCTATCGCCATCGCCATATGGCAATTTGATATGATTCAAAACAATTCGGCCGGGCCGAATCTTATATACCCTCCACCATGGATCGCATTTGTCGAGTTCTTTTCCCGGCATCTTTTCTTAGGAAAAGAAGGACAAAAGAAAAGATTTGCTCTGCTATTAGATCGATATCAAGATATGGTCCGGTTCGGACCACAATTAAATTATATTTTGGAGACCTGTGTAAAATGTCAGCCAATTCGAATAAGAATTGCGCCCTTTGGGGGCTTAAGAAGTTAAATAGAGATCGATTTATATGGGAGCTGTATCGGGCTATAGACCGATTCAGACCATTATAAACACGTATGTTGACGGTCAAGAGAGGATCCGTCGTACAAAATTTCAGGCAAATCCGATAATAATTGCGACCTCTAGGGGTCAAGAAGTCAAGATCCCAGATCGGTTTATATGGCAGCTATATCAGGTTATAGCTGCCATATAAACCGATCTTGGGTCTTGACTTCTTGAGCCTCTAGAGGGCGCAATTCTTATCCGATTTGCCTGAAATTTTGTACGACGGATCCTCTCACGACCACCAACATACGTGTTTATTATGGTCTGAATCGGTCTATAGCCCGATACAGCTCCCATATAAATCGATCTCTCCATTTCACCTTTTTAGCCCCCAAAGGGCGCCATTCTTATTCGAATTGGCTGACATTTTACACAGGTCTCCAACATATAATTTAATTGTGGTCTAAACCGGATCATATCTTGATATCGCTCTAATAGCAGAACAAATTTTATATAATTTTTTATATAATTTTTTGCCTAAGAAGAGATGCCGGGAAAAGAACTCGACAAATGCGCTCTATGGTGGAGGGTATATAAGATTCGGCCCGGCCGAACTTTGCACGCTTTTACTTGTTTTTTAACTTTCCCACTCTAAGACGGGCCTTAACAATAATTTTCAAAAACACCATATCTCGGAGATGGGTAAGCGATATTTTGTTTTATTTAAATTTATATGAACCTATTATAAAATTTGATATCAGAATCTGAGATGGGGTGCTTAGGAGGGCTGCCCACCAAACGGATTTATAGATCAATCACTACAATATCGGTATCAAATTAAAGTTATTTGTGAGTTGACAACCAATTTTGAGACTAAGTGTTTCGTGGGTCAACCCACCCCAAAAATAGAAACCACTAAAATCGGGCATATTTAACGACCATGACAGTATGTCACATAAATGAAAGGTCTTTGGGAGTAGAGCACGAAATTGACTGTCACTTTTGGAACCAAGTCTCTGGGGATCCACCACACCCTTACACAAGACTTTTACTTATTGGGGTTTAAATAAGAGTATTTAGGAGTAGAAAAAATCACAGGAAAATTGGAATACATTTTTAACTGAGATTATGCAGAAATTTCCAAATTTAGAGTACTTTTTTCCATCATAGCAAAATCGGGTGCAGCAGAGAGGGCTGGGCTCAGCTAGTCCCATTAAAAAAAATGAGCAGCAAATAAAAGACTTTTCAGCAGTTATACTGCTATTTTGAAATTGCAAACATTTAACTACGACATCAGAAATAATGCTGCAATAGCAATGAAATTAACAACTAACAGTCAGCAGACAGTATTTGCTACTATTAGCAGACTTTTTTCAACGAGTGTGCGAGAGATCCATTGGCAACGTTGAGGGTAACCGCATGTCATGCAATAGGAATATACTGCGATTGTAAGCCTGTCTGTTGGACGACGCTTCAAAAGTCCACATATTGTTCAATGCTCAGAGGGATCCAAAGGATGGTTTTTGTGCATAACAGCCGCACTGAGGGCATCTTTCCATTTGGTCATACGGCGAATACGGACACTGTGTTATCCTTTATACTGTGCCCTATATCTCACGCTGTGTGGATAACACATTGCCTGAGCCGCTTGTGGGCTTTCCAAAACTATGTGTATGGTCTAGACTTGAAGAGATCTACCGCTTTAGATTCGCTGGCTAGAATAGATGTCTCAGGCATTGTGTCCGTCATGACAAGTCACTGTCTAAGCGAAAAATATGCTTACAGACTGAAGGTGGCCGTTGACAGAATGGCCAGAAGCTATGAGAACGACGAGGAAGAAGAGAATATAGAACATCTGTTGTGTGTGTGTGTGTGTCCCGCACTGGCAGTCAGACGGAGGTTCACATTTTTTGAGAGCTTGTCTGATTTAGCGTATATAGACCGCCACTTATACCTAACCTAAACAACGGTTGCAGCATATGCTACATATTTATTTTATTATACCCACCACCGTAGGACAGGGGGAATATTCATTTAGCCATTTCGTTTGCAACACATCGAAATTTCCGACTCCACTAAGTTTATATATTTCGGGTCGTCGTAAAATTCTAAGACGATTTAACGATGTCCCTGTGTCTGTCCATCTGTCTGTCTATCCGTCTGTCCATCCGTCTGTTGTAATCACTCTAGAGCCTTCAAAAATTGAGATATTGAGCTGAAATTGGGCACAGATACGTCTTTTTGATGCACGCTGGTTAAGTTCTTGAACGGGACAAATCGGACCATATTTGGATATAGCTGCTATATAGATCGATTTTCCGATAAAGGGTCTAATGTCCATGGAAACTTTATTTTTCATCCGATTTTGCTGAAATTTGAAAGAGTGTGTAGTTTAAGGTCTCCCGACAACTGACCCAAATATGGTTTAGATCGGACTATATTAAGATATAGCTACCATATAGACCGATCTCCCGGTAAAGGGTCTGAAGACCATAAAAGCTTTATTTATTACCCGATTTCGGTGAAAATTGCAAGAGTGGGTCATTTTAAGCCTTTCGATGTCTGAACTTAATATGGATTAGATCGGTCCATGTTTAGATATAGCTGTCATATAGACCAATCTTCCGATAAAGGGTCTGAAGTCCATAAAAGTTTGAAATATTACCCGATAACGCTGAACTTTAAAACAGTGGATTATTTTAAGCCTCCCGACATCTGATTGGTTCAGATCGGACTATATATAGATATAGCTGTCATATAGACCGATCTCCCTATAAAGGGTCTGAAGGCCATGAAAGCTTTATTTATTACCCTATTTCGCTGAAAATAAGAATAGCGCGCAGTTTTAAGCCTCCTAAGATATTTAGATGTAAAGGGTGATTTTTTTGAGGTTAGGATTTTCATGCATTAGTATTTGACAGATCACGTGGGATTTCAGACATGGTGTCAAAGAGAAAGATGCTCAGTATGCTTCGACATTTCATCATGAATAGACTTACTAACGAGCAACGCTTGCAAATCATTGAATTTTGTTACCAAAATCAGTGTTCGGTTCGAAATGTGTTTGTTATTCATATTTGGTACTTTCTTTAAGGAAGAGGACATATTTCTGAAACTTTATAAGCAGTTATAGCAAGACATGAAATCTCACCGAATACATGGGTTTTCGGAAGTCTTACTCTAAAACGGTGGTACAACTAAAATGGTCGCTACCCCCGTAGCAGACAGCTGGTATGCTAGTCGGCTTTTAAATTAATTGGGGGTGTACTAAATTCGTCATTCCGCTTGTAACTCATCGAAATATTGATATGATTCCCAACAAAATACATAAATTCCTGATCGTATTGGCGTTCTAAGTGGATCTAGTCATGTCCATTCGTCCGTCTGTCTATCTGTCCAAAACACGCTTACTTTTGAAGGAGTAAAGCTTGGTGCTTGAAATTTTGTTTAAATATTTCTTGTTAATGAAGGTGGGTTATGATTTTAAATGACCCAAATCGGTCCTTGTTTTGTTTTTTATTCAATTTTTATCCAGTTTGCTGAAATCTTGCAAGTGTCGCTCAATTATAGTCCGACTTTGCAACTAGAGTTTAGCTTTGACTGTGAAGATCCACACTAAGTATAAGCTAAATCGGTTGATTACTTGATAAAGCTCTCATATAAACCGACTGCCCTATTTGGTTTCTCGAACCTTTACAGGGCGCAATTCCTATTTGAAAAAGTTATTCAAAGAAATTGTAACGTGCGATCCATGGAGGATGGAATATAAGATTTGGCCCGGCAAAGCTTTTACGTTTTCTGTGACCTGAAAAATTTTTATAACAATGCAATTAAGGATATTTATGTAATAATGGTTGAAAACGTAGGTAAAACCCTAGAAATTGTAAATATCTAAATCCAAAGGAAAAAATTGTTGACTTCGAGTTTATATTGTCTATCTACTAATAGATTTTCTTTTTTGAAAATAATCCCCCTTTATTGACTTCGCTTATGCCAAAGCTTATGTACTACACAAATTCCATTAAAATTTATCCTGACTTACTTTTTGCCTTTATTAAAAGTATTTTTTTTTTTCGTTATGATGCAAACATTTACACAGAGCTTATAACTTAAGTCATATTTTCCATATTTTCATCTCAACTAAGACCACCCACAAACACCCGAAAAGAATGGAAATTATTAACGCATTTGCGCGTCGTCAAAACTTTTCAGTCAAAGTTTAATTTTTTTGGCAGTAGCTTTCTTTCACAGCTCTGAACTCCATTTAAACTTCTGCCTGAACTCCAAGCATGTGGGTGCCCTTGGTTCGGCAAGGAATTGTGGAAATGGGAGAAAAGTTTCAGTTTTGTCGATTTGACTGTTGATGTATCTTCAAAAACACATATGCGCCGGTACTTAAATTGCTTAAAATATTCGTAAGAATCTTTCGTCTGTTTTTCCATTAAAAATATTAGGGTGGCTTACAAACCAATTTTATTCTTTTATTTTTTAAAAACTTGATTGGATTTAAGTTCGTAGAAGACAAATGAAACGAATTATTAAATAATTATTTTTAAGAAAGCAAATTTTAACTCCTTTCTGTATACGATGAGGTCCATTGACACCTTTTTTAACTACATTAGTTATCCGATTTAGCAGAAGCTTGGGGCAGCATTTTTGATTTCAACTGTATATAACCATGCCAAATAGTCCATAGATCAGAATAAATTTGGATATAGCTGACATTTAGACCGATTTTCCAAATATTAGATTCGGCTACTTAAAAGTCGCAATTTTTTTACATTTCAACGAAATTCGGAAATGATTGTTGTTTTGGAATCCTTGACCGGTATGGTCTAGATTGGACCATTATCCGATATAGTTGCATATAGATTGTCCTGGCCGACACGGGATATCGGTTAGAACCACGAAGGCTGGAACTTTGTGCTCTGTCTTGTGTGGTGTTTATCGTTTTCACGGAAAGTTTAGCTGAAAGCTACTGGGCGCGTCCACAGGTTGAGAATAGCGGAAAGCTTCGTTTTAATGCCAAATAGCTTCAAATGCGGCCGAGGGGAGTCAGCGATTTCGGGAGCAGGGTCTCAGTAAGGAGTCAGGTGACACTGATTCTGAAATACTGAAAGCCAGTGAAACTCGAAATCATAAATTGACTTATTGGCACCTTCTAAGGCAGGGCGGCTGCAGGCGAGCATCAAGTTTTGCTGCAAGCGGCTTGCGACAACCAAGGATATATGTGCAATTCCACATAGCATATACGGTTGGGGACTGCGCCAGTAACACGCACCCGAAAAACTATAAGGATTACTCTGAGAAGCAGAATAATAGTAAAGACGGACTCCCATAATATGGACGACCCACCCAAACGAAAAAAGGACCATGATCTGCGGATCTGCACCTGGAATGTCCGTACTGGTGGATGAGTTATACAAGTACAAGGCAGATTTTACCGTCTTACAGGGAATACGGTGGATCGGGAATGGCATCACAAAAACACCAAACGGGAACGCACTATTATATAGCTGCCACGACACGAGTCATGAATTTGGCTGCGGTTTGTCGGAAACTAGGCTAGCCACAATCAGAATAAACGCTAACTTAATTATGCCCATGCCCCGATGGAAGACAAGGACGAGTGGACGAGTAGAAGAATATTTTCTGCAAGCGCCTAGAGATATTAAAATCGTTCTGGAAGATTTAAGTGCGAAGATGGGGAAGGAAAATGCTACTGAAGCCATGAATGGGGCATACAGAGCAAAGGATACCGCAGAACTTATATCCGATGATGGTATAAATGTTTACCTCCTAGTCAGAACGAGATCAAATCGAGGTCTTAAGAACAACCAAGCAGCAGGAGCCGACTGGTTGACACACTGATAATGCGTATGCATCAGCTTGTTTGTGCGATCTGCCTAGAAGAAGTAATACCTGATGATTGATCCAAATTTGGCCCTGACAATGCGGCTTTAGAAGTGGTAAATCCACCGTAGACCAGATATTCACACTACTCCAAATACTGGAAAAGACCCGAGAAGGGCAAGTCAACTCTTGCCATCTCTTCATTCATTCAAGGCCGCTTTCGAAATCCCTATACGTTCAAAGGTATGTGAAGCCATACCTGAGTTTGTAATCGATGCTAAATTAATAAGACTCTGCAGAATGACACTTACTGATACATGTTCCTTAGAAAAAACAGGAAAGAATCTCTCCGAACCATTCAATACCAAACGAGGATATGGCACACTACTCACAAGAGAACTCATGCTACTCACATATACTGACGATGTCATGGCTAGGTCACTGCAATTAGTAACTGCAGTCTCTGAAAGAATCGAAAGAGAATCAGAGATAGTGGGTCTGGCAGAAAATGAAGACAAGTCAAAATGGATGGTATCATTTTCATGGTCAGCAACTTTATCTACCTTGGAAATGTCGTAATGGAAACGAATGACACTATTTTTGAAATAAAGCGAAGAATAATATTGGGAAACTGATGCCAAGGCCACATCTCGACGGACGAAATATACAAGATACTGATACTACCCGTGTTTTTATATGGTTCAGAGGCGTTGGTACTTGTGAAAGCAGACAAGAAAGTGCATGCACCGTTTGACAGAAAAAATCTTCTTAAAATTTATGGACCAGTTTGCAATGATGGCGCGTAGCGGTGTTGTATAAACCACGAACTGAGTGTGCTGTATGATGACATTGCAATAGTTAAACGTATAATAACACAACGCACATTGGGAGAAAATCCAAAAAAAGTAAAAAATATGCTGTGTGAAAGCGGATAGAGATTTCTATTTGAAATTTGGAAAAGTTAAAGCTGAGGTGTCACATTTTTTGACTTTCATACTGTGTAATTTTAACTGAATAATTAGATTTGGACACTTTTTGCGGCAGTGTTGTTGTTGGTAATTTTGACACAAATCCAAATCGTCTCTACCGACGGACCCTCCCCCTTACCCTAATTTTCAGAAACGCCAGATCTCGGTGATGGGTGGTGCGATTTAAGCGAAAATTTGGATTACCAATGCAGGGGTCGTGGGTTCGATTCCCGCCAGAAGCCTTGGTCTGTTGCTACTGTGGTATCACAATGGACTTAAAATTGTCTAAGTGAGTCTGTAAAGGACTGCCACTCTTACCTAACCTAACCTAAAGTAACCTAAAAATAAAAAATTTGGTATCGAAATTTCGGATGTGGTATCTATGGGGACAGCCCCACCCCCAAAACTTACCAAATATATATATATAGACCATTCATGACAATATGAGACTCAAATGAAAGGTATTTAAGAGTAGAAAACGTATCTGCCATCCAATTGTCGGACTAAGTACTTGGGGGACCTCCCCAACCCCCAAAACACGCCTAAATCGGATATATATACCGACCTTGGCAATATGGGACTCAAATGAGAGGTATTTGCGAGTAGAATACGAATTTGGTATCCAAATGTGGGACCAAGTTTTTGGGGGTGCAGCGCCTACCGCAAAACACCTCTTAAACAGAAGGTATATTGATAGTTTTTGGTCCCATACCCTAAACCGGTCATATTTGCTGGCAATACGAGGTTTAAATAAAAGGTATTTGAAATTAGAAAACGAATTTGATATCCAATTTTGAGGACAACGACACTATGGGGTTCAAATAAATGTTATTTGAGAGTAGAGCACGATGCTGATATATTTTCAGGGTTAAGTGTATAGGGGACCACCCACTCCCCAAAACACCGCTAATCGGGCATATTTACCAACCATGTCAATGCGGGTCTCAAATGAAAGGTATTGGGGGTCTACCCCTTCCCTAAAACAACCCACAAACAACAATTATTTATTGAACATCTCAATATAGAGCTCAAATAAAGATATTTGGGAGTAGAATACGAATTTGATATCCAACTGAAGGTATTGGGGGGTCTACCCCTACCCTAAAACAACCCACAAACAACAATTATTTATTGACCATCGCAATATAGAGCTCAAATAAAGATATTTGGGAGTAGAATACGAATTTTATACCCAACTGTGGGACCATGTATTTGGGGCACCGTCCCTTTCCCAAAACACCCCCCAAAAAGTACATATTTTGGGGCCAAATGTTTGAAGACGCCTAATCCCATTAACTCCCCTTAAACCAATTGCAATATGGGGGTTAAAGAGTCTAAGGAACCACCTCACCCCCGAAAACACCCCTAAATCGAACATCATGACAATATCGAGCTGAAATAAAGACTTTTAATAATGGAGTATATCTAACAACCAATCGACAATGGGCCTAATCCTGCGAGCGAATTCATAGAAAAATATGGGATTCAGATAATGGCATTTGTATTGCTATACTTTTGCTATATACATATATATTATTTTCGTAGCATGGTATCTCACTAAAAGCTTTTAATTGTCGAAAATAAATATTCAACGAATAATCTTGTTCCATATAAAGTAAAAGAAGGCGCAGCGGAGCGCGCCCGGTTCACCTAGTTCGACGCCATTCTTATCCGATTTGGCTGAAATTTGGCATGACGTGTTTTGTTGTGATTTCTAACAACTGTGCCAAATATGGTTCAAATCGATCCGTAACCTGATATAGATGCTATTTAAACCGATCTGGGATCTTGACTTCTTGAGCCTCCAGAGGGCGTAATTATTTTCAAATTTAGCTTTGCCTAAAAAGAGATGTCGGGAAAAGAACTCGACAAATGCGATCTATGGTTGAGATTATATAAGATTTGGCCCGGCCGAACTTAGCACGCTTTTACTTGTTGTCTCTATGAGGTTTTAAGATCAGTAATTTTTGGCTGGCATTTACCACAGTGTTAAATGCGGTGAGACTGTATAAGGTTTGCCATCGTTGCATACACAAGCTACAAACAGATCAACGAAAAGCAAAGATAAACGTAGCGTACAACGATGACAAATCTTATGCTATTGGGATGAAAGAAAGCGTGCTTCTCTACGTAAAATCTTGCCACAAAAGCTGGACAGAAATATTAATAAGTTCCAAAGGTATTCAGATATAACTCATGACAATTTGCTTGTAAGAGATGACCATAAAAACAAGTAAAAGCGTGCTAAGTTCGGGCGGGCCGAATATTATATACCCTCCACCATGGATCGCATTTGTCGAGTTCTTTTCCCGGCATCTCTTCTTAGGCAAAAAAGGATATAAGAAAAGAGTTGCTCTGCTATTAAAACGATATAAAGATATGGTCCGGTTCGGACCACAATTAAATTATATGTTGGAGACCTGTGTAAAATGTCAGCCAATTCGTATAAGAATTGCGCCCATTGGGGCTCACGAAGTAAAATAGAGAGAACCATTTATATGGGATCTGTATCGGGCTATAGACCGATTCAGACCATAATAAACACGTTTGTTGATGGTCATGAGAGGATCCATCGTACAAAATTTCAGGCATATCGGATAATAATTGCGACCTCTAGGGGTCAAGAAGTCAAGATCCCAGATCGGTTTATATGGCAGCTATATTAGGTTATGAACCGATTTGAACCTTATTTGACACTGTCGTTGAAAGTGAAAATAAAGTACGTCATGAAAAATTTCAGCCAAATCGGATAGGAATTGCGCCCTCTAGAAGCTCAAGAAGTCAAATCCCAGATCTGTTTACATGACAGCTATATCAGGTTATGGACCAATTTAAACCATACTTGGCACAGTTGTTGGATATCATAACGAAATACTTCGTGCAAAAACTCATTCAAATCGGATAAGAATTGTGCCCTCTAGAGGCTCAAGAAGTCAAGACCCAAGATCGGTTTATATGGCAGCTATATCAGGTTATGGACCGATTTGAACCATACTTGGCACAGTTGTTGGGTATCATAACAAAACACGTCTTGCAAAATTTCATTCTGATCGGATAAGAATTGCGCACGCTAGAGGCTCAAGAAGTCAAGAGCCAAAATCGGTTTATATGGCAGCTATATCAAAACATGGACCGATATGGCCCATTTACAATACCAACCGACCTAAACTAATAAGAAGTATTTGTGCAAAATTTCAAGCTTCGGAATTTCACTCCTTCGGAAGTTAGCGTGCTTTCGACAGACAGACGGACAGACGGACGGACGGACAGACAGACGGACGGACATGGCTAGATCGACATAAAATGTCGCGACGATCAAGAATATATATACTTTACGGGGTCTCAGACGAATATTTCGAGTAGTTACAAACAGAATGACGAAATTAGTATACCCTATGGTGGAGGGTATAAAAATATCAAAATGAAGGCCTCCTTATGCGATTAAAAAAACCGTGAAGCATCCTTTTCTAAAAAGATAAGGCGGAAAGCATAGAAAAATGTAGTTTAAAAGATAAATTTTATTTTTGATTTATTTCAATATTTAGGTGCATACAGCGGTCAAAAAAAGTATTCATCATTAGCCAAATTGATAATAAATTCACTTATTTTGGGTAATTGAAGAAAATTTAAAGTAAACAAATAATGCAGTTTTATGCAATAGTTTATTTTTCGTAATATGTTTTAAAATAAATTCAAAAAATAAATTTAATTAGCGCAAAAAATGCAATTTTATATAATAACACCAAAAACAGAACAAAACAAGTAAAAGCGTGCTAAGTTCGGCCGGGCCGAATCTTATATACCCTCCACCATGGATCGCATAGGTCGAGTTCTTTTCCCGGCATCTCTTCTTAGGCAAAAAAAGGATATAAGAAAAGATTTGCTCTGCTATTAGAGCGATATCAAGATATGGTCCGGTTTGGACCACAATTAAATTATATGTTGGAGACCTGTGTAAAATGTCAGCCAATTCGAATAAGAATTACGCCCTTTGTGGGCTCAAGAAGTAAAATAGAGAGATCGATTTATATGGGAGCTATATCAGGCTATAAACCGATTCAGACCATAATTAACACGTATGTTAATGGTCATGAGAGAATCCGTCGTACAAAATTTCAGGCAAATCGGATAATAATTGCGACCTCTAGAGGCTCAAGAAGTCAAGATCCTAGATCGGTTTATATGGCAGCTATATCAGGTTATGGACCGATTTGAACCATACTTGGCACAGTTGTTGGATGTCATAACAAAACACGTCGTGCAAAATTTCATTCTAATCGGATAAGAATTGCGCCCTCTAGAGGCTCAAGAAGTCAAGACCCAAGATCGGTTTATATGGCAGTTATATCAGGTTATGGACCGATTTGAACCATACTTGGCACAGTTGTTGGATGTCATAACAAAACACGTCGTGCAAAATTTCATTCTAATCGGATAAGAATTGCGCACTCTAGAGGCTCAAGAAGTCAAGACCCAAGATCGGTTTATATGGCAGCTATATCAGGTTATGAACCGATTTGAACCATACTTGGCACAGTTGTTGGATGTCATAACAAAACACGTCGTGCAAAATTTCATCCCAATCGGATAAGAATTGCGCACTCTAGAGGCTCAAGAAGTCAAGACCCAAGATCGGTTTATATGGCAGCTATATCAAAACATGGACCGATATGGCCCATTTACAATACCAACCGACCTACACTAATAAAAAGTATTTGTGCAAAATTTGAAGCGGCTAGCTTTACTCCTTCGGAAGTTAGCGTGCTTTCGACAGACAGACGGACGGACGGACGGACGGACGGACGGACGGACGGACGGACGGACGGACGGACGGACGGACGGACGGACGGACGGACGGACGGACGGACGGACGGACGGACGGACGGACGGACGGACGGACGGACAGACGGACGGACATGGCTAGATCGACATAAAATTTCACGACGATCAAGAATATATATACTTTATGGGGTCTCAGACGAATATTTCGAGTAGTTACAAACAGAATGACGAAATTAGTATACCCCGCATCTTATGGTGGAGGGTATAAAAAGTATTCATCATTGATGTGCTATCATCAAAGTCAAATTCAAATATTATTTGGGAATCCCCCTTTTCTGTTTTATTTAGTAAAGGAGGCTTTGCCCTTGACAGCAAATATTTAATTTCATTGAAAATATAGTTTTTGTCAAAATGGGTCGTAAGCAAAACGAGGTTTCTGATGAGGTAAAAGTTTTGATAATAAAACACCACAGGAATGGTTTATCTCAAAAAACTATCAGCGAAATATTAAATAGACCACGATCTACTATACAATCCATCATCAGAAAGTGGACAGAAACGAAAACTGTTGACAATAAACCAAGATCTGGTCGACCAAAAGCACTTTCAGTTGGAGATGTGCGTTGGCTAGTGCGGCAAGTTCAGAAAACTCCGAAGACAAATGCGACCATTCTTCGTAAAAACACTATGGAATATTTAGGGAAGGGAGTTACTACACAAACAATTCGAAATACACTCAAAAGGCATAGTTACAGAGGAAGAACTGCACGTAAGAAGCCCTTTATAAATAAAATAAACCGAGTGAAAAGGCTAAACTTCGCAAAAATGTATGTAAAACAGCCCGAATCATTTTGGAAAACAGTCATTTTTGCAGACGAGAGCAAGTTTAATCTTTTTGGGTGCGATGGAAAGGTCATAGTGTACAGAAAACCAAATACAGAGCTTGAAGAACGAAATACAGTTGCTACTGTAAAAGATGGTGGAGGTGGTTTAATGGTTTGGGGGTGTATGGCGGCTTCAGGAGCGGGAAATCTTGAAATTATTAATGGAGTAATGGATCATAAGTATTACATTGACATTTTAAAGAGGAATTTAAAAGATAGTGCTGTAAAACTTGGGCTTGGTAATAACTTTCAATATTATCAAGATAATGACCCCAAACATTCTGCTTTAAATACCAAGATGTGGATGCTGTATAACTGCCCCAAAGTCATTAAAACTCCTCCTCAAAGTCCCGACTTGAACCCAATTGAACATCTTTGGGAACATCTCGAACGCAAATTGAGAACGCGCAATTTTTCGAGCAAGAGTCAAATGCAACAGGTGATAATGGAGGAATGGACTAATATAGACCAAAATATAACCGCTAAATTAGTCCAATCGATGTCAAACCGTTTAAAAGAAGTTATAAGACGCGGTGGTCGAATAACAAAGTATTAATTTTTTTAAATTATGTTATTTATTTTTTTGTTTTTTTGCAATGATGAATACTTTTTTTGTTTAATTTTTTGTGTTCAGCTGTAAAATGGCCCTTTTTGTTCCAATAAATACTATTTTTTTCTTTAAAAACAATGAAATTGTGTACATATATATCACACAAGCACTACTGCATCATTAGTTTAATATGTTTTTATTCCAAATGTCTTTTGTAGACTTATTAAAAAAAAAACATTGAATGATGAATACTTTTTTGACCGCTGTACGTCAAATTTATTTTGGTGCATATGTACGTCAAATTTATTTGAAGTAACCTAAAATAAATGTAAATGAAATCAAATGTTTTACAATTAAAATCAAAATGAAATACATATTAAAAAAAAAACATTGAATGATGAATACTTTTTTTGACCGCTGTACGTCAAATTTATTTTGGTGCATATGTACGTCAAATTTATTTGAAGTAACCTAAAATAAATGTAAATGAAATCAAATGTTTTATAATTAAAATCAAAATGAAATACATACAATACATTTAGTCATAGTCTCTTATAGATTTGGAATGGATTGCAGCCGTTGAATATATATATATATATATATATATATATATATATATATATATATATATATATATATATATATATATATATATATATATATATATATATATATATATATATATATATATATATATTCAACGGCTGCAATACATTCCAAATCTATAAGAGACTATGACTAAATGTATTGTATGTATTTCATTTTGATTTTAATTATAAAACATTTGATTTCATTTACATTTATTTTAGGTTACTTCAAATAAATTTGACGTACATATGCACCAAAATAAATTTGACGTACAGCGGTCAAAAAAAGTATTCATCATTCAATGTTTTTTTTTTAATAAGTCTGCAAAAGACAATTGGAATAAAAACATATTAAACTAATGATGCAGTAGTGCTTGTGTGATATATATGTACACAATTTCATTGTTTTTAAAGAAAAAAATAGTATTTATTGGAACAAAAAGGGCCATTTTACAGCTGAACACAAAAAATTAAACAAAAAAAGTATTCATCATTGCAAAAAAACAAAAAAAAAAAAAATATATATATATATATATATATATATATATATATATATATATATATATATATATATATATATATATATATATATATAGTTCATAGTGTTGAAACATCAGGCAGTACAGGGAATGGAAACCTAAAACAGCTTAACGAACAGGCACCCGACGATGGAACCATTACCGCCGTTATAAAGAGTCGGAAGACTAGACTAGGCAAAGAACCTAAAACGATGACATCAGGCAGTGCAGGAAGCAGACGATGAGATCATAACCGACGACTCCCAGGATGCCCATTTACTAGAGGACCAATGATTGAGGTAATCCACATAAACATCCACCGGAGCGAGACTGCTACACATGCTCTGATGGAGAAAATCAGCAAGGGCAAGATTCATATTGCCTTAATTCAGTCATCACTGTATCTGCCTTTCAACTCTCACTTTATCTGCCATTCGACCCTCCGACACCGCCACCCACGTCGGTGCTGCAACGGCTGGTGGGGAAAACAAGACAGACAGGAGACGAGGTACTAATAGTGTGCGATGCGAACTCTCCCCACATTTCGTGGGTAGCACCAACACTATTTTAAGGCTGCCACTTCTAAACGAGTAAGGCAGCATCTACTTAATTTCTATGTTAATGCCTAATTTGGCAATTGCAAACTGAAATTAAGTTTAGTATTTTTCCCCACGTGCCTCAGAAAATAGAGCATTCTATTTACGTTTTTATTGAGAGCATAAACCATTTTCAGCAAAAATAAAAAATATGCAATACTGCCATTAAAATTTTTGAGTAAACAAATAAAAACGCGTTAAGCTTGGCCGGGCCGAACTTTGGATACCCACCACCTCAGGTATATGTGCATACAACCTTTTGTCATAATCCGGTGAAAAATTTATAATCTATGCCCCCATAGCAGCTTTATCGAAACACGGTTCGATTTGGACTGAATTCGACACGGATATTGAGAGGTCTAATAAGTACAAGTCATTGTTCAATTTTGTACAACAATATA
>NC_081554.1:135492439-135590530 GCF_963082655.1 Stomoxys calcitrans | reverse complement strand
CGGACAGCGTTGACCCAAAAGGCTTCGGGTTAACCAAGTTTATTGATGGCAGTCCTCTGGCCTTCACTTCACTTACTCCGTTATGGCCCTGCAGCCAAACGATGCGTATTGCCATCCTCAGAGAAGGCATCAATATCCTTCTTGCACAGCAAGACTGTTCGTGACCTTACCGTCCTGATTGCTATTGCCCTTATGGCAATTTTACTGTCGGTAAAGATGTTAACACTCGACGTCCTCGCGTTAGCACCACACCACTTCGCGCATTCCGTGATCGCCCGTATCTCCGCCTGCAGGACCGCTTTATGGTAGTCTAAAATACATCTCAGTCTCTGGGTTGTCAACGTAGACCCCCATGCCCACTCTGTCCTCTAGCTTTGATCCCTTTCAGGTTTCCTATCGTCGCTTCGCTTATAATTACATCGCTTATAATTACATAATTTCTTTATAAGTCCTAAAGTTTTCCCAATTTATTGGACATAGAATAAGAAAAGGGGGTACTAAAAATCAAAAGAGATTTCTGCGTTATCCCAGTCCTAAATAATTTTATTTCTTCATTAATTATACTTGCGTTTAAAGTTTTATTGTATTTATTATTGTTTACTTATAAATAATTTGTATCTTCATCAAATACTCTTAAAAAAGCTAATTCTCTAGAAAACGTTTTCATTCATCTAGCCCATGATTCCTACTAATTGAAGTTAAATGCCCTAGCGGCAAACGTGAATGTAATGTAAAAATTATAATGGTCATTTTCTCCCGAACTCAGTGGCGACACTATTGAACAAATGATTCTCCTATGTGTTATCATTCAATAGAACCATCTGATTGAATGATCAACTGCTCCCTTTGATTCGAAAGTAGACGTGCTGCAGGCAGCGAGACGTCATACCATGACCAGCTACTTCGTTGTTGTTTTTACTGGCGATTAGTACAGACACCTTGGGAGAGAAAGAAGAAAGATTTTATTTAGACTAAGTGCTGATTTTCTGTGCCATCGATCTTAAAAGTTATTTTGAGTGAAATTCTAATACCGGGAGATCTAATTGGTAAGGTGGATAATATGAATATTTTTGAGAGGAAGAGTGGCAAGAATAAATATGATTTCAGATTGTAAGGGCGTTTTGCAAAGAGCCACTTTGAAATCTTGTGGAGTTCCCAACTCCATTGGTTCTTCGCATCCCCATAACCTACAGAGTGTTGAGTTCATGGGCACGGCAGTGACTGTCTTATACATCAAGAGAACTATTGTGGAACAAGTTTCGTCCAACGCAGATAAAGATTATTTGGCACATCATCCTAGGTATTTGTGATTCCTCCTCCACTGACAACTCAATATCCCAAATTTTGGCAAAATCGGATAATAAATGTGGCTTTTATGGGCCTAAGGCCTCAAATCGGTCTATATGGCACGTATATCCAAATTTGGACCTATCTGTGCCATATTCCAGAAGTATTTCGGCGACATCGCACAATAAATGCGCCTTTTGTAGCCCCAAAACCTTAAATCGGAGGCTCGGCCTATATGGCAGCTATATCCAAATCTGAACCGATCAGGGCCAAATTAACGAAGAATATCGAAGGGCCCAACACAACTCACTGTCTCAAATTTCAGCAAAATCGGATAGTAAATGTGGCTTTTTGGGCCTAAGACCCTAAATCGGCCGATCGGTCTATATGGGGGCTATATCAAGATATAGCCCATCATCGAACTCAACTTGCTCATGGACATAAAAAGAATCTGTGCAAAGTTTCAGCTCAATATCTCTACTTTTAAAGACTGTAGCGTGATTTTAACAGACAGACGGGCGGACATGTCTAGATCGTCTTAGATTTTTACGCTGATCTAGAATATGTATACCTTATAGGGTCGGAAATGTATATTTCGATGTGTTGCAAACGGAATGACAAAATGAATATACTCCCATACTTCGGCGGTGGGTATAAAAATAGCCCACAATGCTGCAATAATTATTTTTTAATCATTTTGTTCGTGAGAATTTTCGTTACCGAATCACCTTATGAGTAAAATTTTATCTACCCTCAAATAAAAGCTCATCCAAATATAATACAGGGATGTGAGGTTGTAAAAAGTCATTACCATTAATACAGATACTTGTGAATATATTTTGTCAGCTCAAAAAATGCACTAAAATGCATAATTATGAATGTACTAGCTGAACCGGGCTCGCACTGCTCGCACAAAAGTTTCCTTGTAAAATTTATTTTCGACAATTAAAGAGCTTTTAAGGAAATATCATGCTACGAAAATAGTATATCGCTTGACTAACAGTTTAACAATATAAGTGCCTTTATCTGAATCCCATATGATCATTATTGGTCTACGAATTTAAGTTTGGATGTAAGGGGTACTCCATTCTTGAAATACTTCATTTCAGCCCGATATTCTCATGTTGTCTGATTTAGGGATGTTTTCGGGGTTAAGGTGGTCCCTTGGTCTGAAAAAATATCAGCATCGTACTCTTCTCTCAAATACCATTTATTTAAACCCCATATTGCCATTGGTTTAAGGGGTGTTTACACGATGAGGCGTCCCCCTAAGACATCACCCTAAAATTGGTTACCAAATTCGTTTTCTAATCTCAAATACCTTTCATTTAAGCCACACATAAATTTTTACCCTTTGGGGTGTGTTTTGGGGAAGGGAATATGCCCCAAATACATGGTCATACATTAGGATATCAAATTCGTATTCTACTCCCAATTACCTCTATTTGAGCCTCATACTGCAATGGTCAGTAAAAATGACACTAGTTTGTGGGGTATTATGGGAAAGGGGGTAGACCCCCAGAAAATTGGTCTCGAAAGTGGGTATCAATTCTTGCTCAACCCCCTATTACCTTTCATTTAAGCCCACATTAAAATGGTCGGTAATTATAACCGATTTAGGGGTGTTTTGAGGAGTGCGGTCGTCCCCCAAACACTAAGGCCTGAATTGCCATTGGTCTCAAAATTGGATATCAAATTCGTTTTCTAATTTCAAATACCATTAGTTTATACCCCTTATTGCAAAAGTTAGCAAATATGTCTGGTTAAGGGTATGGGCCCTAAAAACTATAAATATCTAGCTCTATTGTCTTGAAGACCCAAATTGTCTTGGTAAGCAAATACGTCCTATTTGAGAGTTGTTATGGTGGTGGGACGTCCCCTAGACAGTTGGTCCCGAATATTGAGATCAGATTCATGGTCTACTCCTTAATACCTTTCATTTCAGCCCCATTTTTCCATAGTCGGCAAACATGACCGGTTTGGGGGAGTTTTGGTTGATGGCCTTGAAAATATTTATCGAATTCGTGTTCTATTCTAAAAAACTTCTTATTTGAGCCTCATATTCCAATGGCCAGAAAATACTTCCTATTTGGGTGGTGTTGTGGGGGTGGCGTGGCCCAGTAGACACTTTTCACGAATATTGATATCAAATTCGAGCTTAACTTCGAAAGACCTTTCATTTGAGCCCCATATTGCTATGGTCATAAATTGTCTCCTTTGGAGAAGGTTTTTGGTGAGAGGCGGCCCCCCAAACACTTGGTCCCATATTTAGATATCAGATTCGTATTCTAAATTCAAATACCTTTTATTTAAGCCCCATCTTCCTATGGTCAGAAAATAAGTCCTGTTTGGGGAGTGTTTTGGGGAAGGGGTGGACCCCCAGAAACGTGGTCCCACATTTGGATATCAGATTCGTATTCTACTCGCAAATACCTTTCATTTAAGTCCCATATTGCCATGGTCGGTAAATATGTCCGATTTAGCGGTGTTTTGGGAGTTGGGCTGGTCCCCCTAACATTTGGTCCGACAATTGGATATCAGATACGGTACTCCATCCGAAATTTGGATACCAAACTTTTTATTTCAGAGTACTATATGAGAGCACAAAATTTCGCTTAAATCGCACCACCCATCTCCGAGATTTCTGAAAATTAAGGTAAGGGGAAGGGTCCGTGCCCCCTTCAGATATCAAAAAATTTAGAACCCTATTTTCACCAAGGGGTCATTATGCACCGTCTGTGACTCAGATACGGTTCAGCCGTATCTGAGTCTATAAGCAACACACAAACAAACAAACGCAAATTGATTTTTATATATTTGTTTTTGTTTAAAAAAATCTTAAACACAAACATGATCCTTTTTTAGGAAAACGACTTTTTGATGGGACCTTTTTACTGAAAAACGACTTTTTGTGCGACTATTTCAAAATTCTGAATGGTAACGCTGCCTCTAAGTGTTGTGTAGCAAACCCCAAAAACTTCTTTGTGTTCCTTTTGAAAGCACAGTTTTGGCGTGATACACAGCAGGCCCTATTCGGAATTTATTGAACAGTATGGGGATTTACTTTTCATAGCCTCCACCATAGGTTGGGGGTATACTAACTTCGTCATTCTGTTTGTACCTACTCGAAATATTCGTCTAAGACCCCATAACGTATATATTCTTGATCGTCGTGACATTTTATGTCGATCTAGCCATATCCGTCCGTCTGTCTGTCGAAAGCACGCTAAATTTCGAAGAAGCCGCTTGAAATTTTGCACAAAAACTTCTTATTAGTGTAGGTCGGTTCGGATTGTAAGTGGGCCATATCGGTTCAAATTTTGATATAGCTGCCATATAAACCGATTTTGGGTCTTGACTTCTTGAGCCTCTAGGGGGCGCAATTTTTATCCGATTTGAATGAAATTAAGCACGAAGTATTCTGTTGTGATAGCCAACAAATTTGCCAAGTATGGTTCAAATCGGTTCACAACATGATATAGCTGTCATATAAGCCGATCCGGGGACTTGACTTCATCTTACTTCTTGAGCCCCCAAAGGGCGCAATTCTTATTCGAATTGGCTGACATTTTACACAGATCTCCAATATATAATTTAATTGTGGTCCGAACCGGACTATATCTTGATATCGCTCTAATATCAGAGCAAATCTTTTCTTATATCCTTTTTTGCCTAAGAGGAGATGCCGGGAAAAGAACTTAACAAATGCGATCCATGGTAGAGGGTATGTAAGATTCGGCCCGGCCGAACTTAACACGCTTGTTCTTGTTTATTGTTACATACGTACACATGTAATATCCACTTAACTGCCCAAATTTTTGGATTCTGGAACACTGTGGCCAAAATTGAGCGTCTTTTTCGGGACGTTAACATACTAGGTCTTCCCGAACTAGGTCTTCCCAAAGAGGTGTCTCAATGCGGTACGCCACTCGGACTCAGCTATAAATAGGAGGCCCCTCATCATTCAGCTTAGACTTGAATCGGACAGCACTGTTGATGTGTGGACAGTTTGCCCCTATTCCGTTATGGAATGGTCATGGAAAAATTTTCAATTTACAGTGTACTTCAAACCTAGTACTAAGATCATTTGCACGAAAATTGCCTATTAATTGATTGCGAAATATGCCGTATACTCTTGAAAGTCATACAACGAAACATCACATGGGCGATGAAGCAGAGTTGCTTGCGACCGGATTCGTGAGCAAAAAGTCGAAGACTTTACTTTCAAAATTTCTGTTAAATTAGTGAAAAATTTAATCTATTATGGGTCGTAGAAGATTAATCGGGAGATCGGTTTATATAGGATCTATAACAGGTTAAATACCGTTTATTTTGCTTTACTTTCAATGGATGTTTAAAGTTATAATCGAAAACAACGTGCAAAATTTCATCAAATCGGGAGATCGGTTTATAAGGAAGGTTATAGACCGATTTGGAAACGAATGAGGAAGTCTTGAAATCTATTTAATGCAAAATTTTAGCCACATCGGATGAACTGTTTTATGTGGTAGCTATATCCAAATCCGATATGGCCCATTTGTAATACACGATGACTTACATCAATGAGAAGTACATGTGCAAAATTTCATGCTGATAACAAGACAATCAAGACAACATGTGCACTTTGTGGTTGCAGATCAGTATTTCAAGGCTTTAGATACTGAACTACTAGATGAGTATACCTCATTCGTATGGTGGTGGGTAAATTAGTTAATTAACTTGACCGTCAGTTACAAGTCAAGCAAAAAAAAAACCTCTTGTTGGGTCGGATGGAGCCTTGCATACGGAACAACAGATGCAGTCGTTATTATTCAATTTACAAGTATTTTTACAATACATGAATGAACATACATACATATATCGGGAACAACTAAAGGAATGCTGATTGATTTTATTATACTTCTACAAATGTCATATTATTTAATTGCCATCATAAACTTCACGTAAATAGGAAATGTATACTACTAACGAGAGGACCATTAAATCATAATGTATAATTTAATAGCCCTCCTCAATACAAATCTTTCAAACATGAGACTTTTTTTCCTATATCCTCTCAATTGTTCTAAATATTTATGTAACTTCATATAATTCTTTATGGTTTGAAGTTGAACAAAAATTTCAATTTACATAGCTATCTTCGTTGTGTCGGCAACATTTGCTGTCATAACTTCTAAGACATTTTATTTATTACCCAAATGATTAAATATGCAGAACTTTGATAGTAAAAATCAAATCATTTCTGTGAGCAATACTAAATTGTTTTATTGTTTTATTGTTTTATTGTTTTCAAAAAAAAAAAGACGCACTATATTGAACGAAAAAAACATTTTAAAAGAACTATGCCATTTGAGAACGGATAGATACAATATTTTGAAATTTGAAATGGTTAAAGTTATTATCGAGATCACGTGCAAAATTTCAAGGTCCCAGGTGGTCCAAAATTCTTAATTCTTATTGCAGATATAGGAGTCTTAAAAATAACCAAAAATAATTTTCCGCCGTGCCACTTAAAATTTTGCACAAATACTTCTTATTAGAGTAGGTCGGTTGGGATTGTAAATGGGCCAAATTGGTCCATGTTTTGATATAGCTGCCATATAAACCGATCTTGAGTCTTGATTTATTAAGCTTCTAGGGAGCGCAATTCTCGTCCGATTTGACTACAATTTTGCACGTGGTGTTTTGGTATCACTTGCAACAACTGTGCTAAGTATGGCCTACCTCGGTGCATAACCTTATATAGCTGCCATGTAAACCGATCTCGGGTCTTGATTATGAGCCTCTAGAGGGCGCAATTCTTACCCGATTTGACTAAAATTGTGTACATACTTTTTATACCCTCCACCATAAGATGGGGGGTACACTAATTTCGTCATTCTGTTTGTAACTACACGAAATATTCGTCGATCTAGCCATGTCCGTCCGTCTGTCTGTCGAAAGCACGCTAACTTCCGAAGAAGTAAAGCACAAATACTTCTTATAAGTGTAGGTCGGTTGGTATTGTAAATGGGCCATATCGGTCCATGTTTTGATATAGCTGCCATATAAACCGATCTTGGGTCTTGAATTCTTGAGCCTCTATAGTGCGCAATTCTTATCCGATTTTAATAAAATTTTGCACGACGTGTTTTGCTATGATATCCAATAACTGTGCCAAGTATGGTTTAAATCGGTCTATATCCTGATATAGCTGCCATATAAACCGATCTTGGGTCTTGATTTTTTGAGCCTCTATAGTGCGCAATTCTTATTCGATTGGAATGAAATTTTGCACGATGTGTTTTGTTATGATATCCAACAACTGTGCCAAGTATGGATCAAATCGGTCCATAACCTGATATAGCTGTTATATAAACCGAACTTGGGTCTTGAATTCTTCAGCCTCTAGAGGGCGTTTATAAGGAAGGTTATAGACCGATTTGGAAACGAATGAGGAAGTCTTGAAATCTATTTAATGCAAAATTTTAGCCACATCGGATGAACTGTTTTATGTGGTAGCTATATCCAAATCCGATATGGCCCATTTGTAATACACGATGACTTACATCAATGAGAAGTACATGTGCAAAATTTCATGCTGATAACAAGACAATCAAGACAACATGTGCACTTTGTGGTTGCAGATCAGTATTTCAAGGCTTTAGATACTGAACTACTAGATGAGTATACCTCATTCGTATGGTGGTGGGTAAATTAGTTAATTAACTTGACCGTCAGTTACAAGTCAAGCAAAAAAAAAAACCTCTTGTTGGGTCGGATGGAGCCTTGCATACGGAACAACAGATGCAGTCGTTATTATTCAATTTACAAGTATTTTTACAATACATGAATGAACATACATACATATATCGGGAACAACTAAAGGAATGCTGATTGATTTTATTATACTTCTACAAATGTCATATTATTTAATTGCCATCATAAACTTCACGTAAATAGGAAATGTATACTACTAACGAGAGGACCATTAAATCATAATGTATAATTTAATAGCCCTCCTCAATACAAATCTTTCAAACATGAGACTTTTTTTCCTATATCCTCTCAATTGTTCTAAATATTTATGTAACTTCATATAATTCTTTATGGTTTGAAGTTGAACAAAAATTTCAATTTACATAGCTATCTTCGTTGTGTCGGCAACATTTGCTGTCATAACTTCTAAGACATTTTATTTATTACCCAAATGATTAAATATGCAGAACTTTGATAGTAAAAATCAAATCATTTCTGTGAGCAATACTAAATTGTTTTATTGTTTTATTGTTTTATTGTTTTCAAAAAAAAAAAGACGCACTATATTGAACGAAAAAAACATTTTAAAAGAACTATGCCATTTGAGAACGGATAGATACAATATTTTGAAATTTGAAATGGTTAAAGTTATTATCGAGATCACGTGCAAAATTTCAAGGTCCCAGGTGGTCCAAAATTCTTAATTCTTATTGCAGATATAGGAGTCTTAAAAATAACCAAAAATAATTTTCCGCCGTGCCACTTATTTTGCACAAATACTTCTTATTAGAGTAGGTCGGTTGGGATTGTAAATGGGCCAAATTGGTCCATGTTTTGATATAGCTGCCATATAAACCGATCTTGAGTCTTGATTTATTAAGCTTCTAGGGAGCGCAATTCTCGTCCGATTTGACTACAATTTTGCACGTGGTGTTTTGGTATCACTTGCAACAACTGTGCTAAGTATGGCCTACCTCGGTGCATAACCTTATATAGCTGCCATGTAAACCGATCTCGGGTCTTGATTATGAGCCTCTAGAGGGCGCAATTCTTACCCGATTTGACTAAAATTGTGTACATACTTTTTATACCCTCCACCATAAGATGGGGGGTACACTAATTTCGTCATTCTGTTTGTAACTACACGAAATATTCGTCGATCTAGCCATGTCCGTCCGTCTGTCTGTCGAAAGCACGCTAACTTCCGAAGAAGTAAAGCACAAATACTTCTTATAAGTGTAGGTCGGTTGGTATTGTAAATGGGCCATATCGGTCCATGTTTTGATATAGCTGCCATATAAACCGATCTTGGGTCTTGAATTCTTGAGCCTCTATAGTGCGCAATTCTTATCCGATTTTAATAAAATTTTGCACGACGTGTTTTGCTATGATATCCAATAACTGTGCCAAGTATGGTTTAAATCGGTCTATATCCTGATATAGCTGCCATATAAACCGATCTTGGGTCTTGATTTTTTGAGCCTCTATAGTGCGCAATTCTTATTCGATTGGAATGAAATTTTGCACGATGTGTTTTGTTATGATATCCAACAACTGTGCCAAGTATGGATCAAATCGGTCCATAACCTGATATAGCTGTTATATAAACCGAACTTGGGTCTTGAATTCTTCAGCCTCTAGAGGGCGCAATTTTTACCTGATTTGAATGAATTTGGGCACGACATGTTTTGTTATGATATCCAATAACTGTGCCAAGTATGGTTCAAATCGGTCCATAACTTGATATAGCTGCCATATAAACCGATCTGGGATCTTGACTTCTTTAGCCTCTAGAGGTCGCAATTATTATCCGATTTGCCTGAAATTTTGTACGACGGATTCTCTCATAACCATCAACATACGTGTTTATTATGGTCTGAATCGGTCTATAGCCCGATACAGCTCCCATATAAATCCATCTCTCTATTTTACTTCTTGAGCCCCCAGAGTGCGCAATTCTTATTCGAATTGGCTGACATTTTACACAGGTCTCCAACATACAATTTAATTGTGTTCCAAACCGGACCATATCTTGATATCGCTCTAATAGCAGAGCAAATCTTTTCTTATATCCTCTTTTGCCTAAGAAGAGATGCCGGAAGAAGAACTCGACAAATGCGATCCATCGTGGAGGGTATATAAGATTCGGCCCGGCCGAACTTAGCACGCTTTTACTTGTTTGATATCACTTTCAACAAATCGTTCAAATCGGTCCATAACCTGATATAACTGCCATATAAACCGATCTGTGATCTTGACTTCTTGAGCCTCTAGAGAGCGCAATTCTCATCCGATTTGCCACAAATTTTGTACAACGTTTCGTCCCAGGGCCTTCAACTTACGTGTGCAATACAGTAAGAATCGATCTATAGCTTAATACAGCTCAAATATAAACCTATCTCCCGATTTTCTTTCTTGAGCCCCGTATCGGACAATAATTTGACAGCTCCTCCTCCGTCTTTGTTCATTATTCTTTGTTTGCCTAAAAAGAGATATTGCGCAAAGAACTCGACAGATGCGACCATGGTGGAGGGTATATAAGATTCGGCCCGGCCGAACTTAACACGCTCTTACTTGTTTGTTTTCAGAATTCGCATTTTCTAGAAGATTTGCTGTGGAGGCAATGTTTGTACCAACAATTTTTTGCATGTATTTAGGACACGTATTAAAAAACAATTAAATAAAAACAATAAAACAATTAAAAGCGTGCTAAGTTCTGTCGGGCCGAATCTTATATACCCTCCGTCATGGATCGCATTTGTCGAATTCTTTTTGCGGAGTCTCTTTTTAGGCAAACAAAGGAAAGGAAAGGATAAAAGAAAAGAATTGCTATGCTATTGGAGCTATATCAAGTTATGGTCCGATTCGGACCAAAATGGAATGAATGTTGGAGACCATAGTAGAAGTCATTGTGTGAAATTACAGCCAAATCGAATATGAATTGTGCCCATTATTGGCCCAAAAAGTAAAGGGAGATCGTTTTATAGGGGAGTTGTATTAGGCTATAGACCGATTCAGACCATATTTGACACGTTGTACAAAATTTTACCCAAATTAGAAAAAAATCGGTTTATATGGCAGCTATACCAGGTAATGGACCGATTTGGCACATACTTAGCACAGTTGTTGGACATAACAAAACACCTCATGCAAAATTTCAACCAAATCGAATAAGACTTGCGTCTTCTAGTGGCTCAAGAAGTCAGGATTTCAGATCGGTTTATATGGCAGCTATATCAGGTTATAGACTGATTTTAACTATACTTTGCACAGTTGTTAAAAGTTATAACGAAACATGTTATAACGAAACACGTCGTGTCAAATCAGATAGGAATTGAACCCTTTAGAGGCTCAAAAATCAAGACCCCAGATCGGTTTATATGGCAGTTATATCAGGTTATGGACCGATATGGCCCATTAACAATCCCAAACGACCTACACCTATTAGAAGTATTTGTGCAAAATTTCAAGCGGCTAGCTTTTTTCCTTCGAAAATTAGCGTGATTTCGACGGACGGACAGACGGACGGACATGGCTAGATCGGCATAAAATGTCATGACGATCTGAGACGAATATTTCGAGGAGTTTCAAACAGAATGACGAAATTAGTATACCCCCATCCTACGGTGAAGGGTACAAAAACATTATCCCAAATGGGGATCGGCTTTGGATTTTGAGAACTCGAAGGTTTTTTCCAATTTTTAAAAAAAAAATTGCCAATTTCGAAGTCAACCCAAACAACTTTAAAGTAAAATATTGGATGCTGATAATTTTTGTAGCAAAGTCTAATCCAAATCATGCATCAAAGTAAAACTCTGTCCAAATGTGACTCTGTAAATTTCAAAAAAACCTACCATTTAAATTAAAAAATCCTTAATATCAAGGAAAATATATTTCGCCCAGAGAATGTTTCCTTAAAAAGTCTATAAAATTAGGACATTTTTTTCAGTGTATGGAAAACATTCTTAAGATAATTTAATTGAGAAATTTTGTTTTTTAGGTTTCCTTGTAATTGCTCAATTATTTGGGTGTGGTGGAAACAAATTAGTCACAATAAATCTCATTTAATCACTTCGACTGCCATTAAAATCGTTTGACAAATCAAAAAGTTATATCTTTCCGTATTCAATAAGAAGTTAAATGTAAACCAGCATATTTGTCTATTTATTACGCAAAAGTTATTGCCTTCATGTGGTTGTAAGACTCATTTTGCAAAATAAAGTCTCCCGAGCAATGATTCTCTGATGGAAATTAGTGTCTACTTGTAATAATGTGTGGCTGTGAATTAAATTTCAAGCCGGCTACCATTTAAAATACATTAAGCGTTAGAAGCGAGTGAATGAAAAGACTAAAGGCGTTTTTTATCTAATGATTGATACGATAGCTAATTTTAACTGGCATTAAAAATAAGCTAAATAGCAATAAATATTCTAATGAGACTAATTTTACCGGTAAATGGTGTAGACTAGATTAGGTCCAAGAAGAGGGTGCGGATTATAATCTAAACTTGTAGCGCATAGGGAATCTGTTTTATGTTTTGCTTCTATGTATTTACACCCTCACGGGAAAGGAAATAATGTATATTAAGCAAATGCAAACGACACAAACTGCATGCCATTGAGAGCAGAATTCTGCTGCGGCATGTTCTTAGATAGTTCTAATTTATCTGTATTCGAAAGTCCATGTGCGAAGTTCACCTTTTTTATCAATATATAATTTATCTATAGTATGTTATCTTAATTGATTGATCCATTTGACTTTTTGAGCAGCTATTATCCGATTTAATTTGGCACAATCTATATCTTAATCTGATATAGATCCCATTTAAACTTATATAAACTTTTCGTCCGAGCACCGACATTGTTCCCAAAAAAATGCAATATCTCGTGTGGACACAAAAGACTCATACATTAAAACAACACAGCATAGTAATTTATGAAAACAAAACTAGCTCGGATAAATTAATGCCCCTTTGAAGGAAGGGTAAATTTATCTTTCTTAAGATTTTAATTTTGTGAAATTTTATATTTAATTTTTATACCCTCCACCATAAGATGGGGGGTATACTAATTTCGTCATTCTGTTTGTAACTACTCAAAATATTCGTCTGAGACCCCATAAAGTATATATATTCTTGATCGTCGCGACATTTTATGTCGATCTACCCATGTCCGCCCGTCTGTCCGTCCGTCTGTCTGTCGAAAGCACGCTAACTTCCGAAGGAGTAAAGCTAGCCGCTTGAAATTTTGCACAAATACTTCTTATTAGTGTAGGTCGGTTGGTATTGTAAATGGGCCATATCGGTCCATGTTTTGATATAGCTGCCATATAAACCGATCTTGGGTCTTAATTTCTTGAGCCTCTAGCGTGCGCAATTCTTATCCGATCAGAATGAAATTTTGCACGACGTGTTTTGTTATGATATCCAACAACTGTGCCAAGTATGGTTCAAATCGGTTCATAACCTGATATAGCTGCCTTATTAACCGATCTTGGGTCTTGACTTCTTGAGCCTCTAGAGTGCGTAATTCTTATCCGATTAGAATGGAATTTCGCACGACGTGTTTTGTTATGATATCCAACAACTGTGCCAAGTATGGTTCAAATCGGTCCATAACCTGATATAGCTGCCATATAAACCGATCTTGGGTCTTGACTTCTTGAGCCTCTAGAGGGCACAATTCTTATCCGATTTGAATGAATTTTTGCACGAAGTATTTCGTTATGATATCCAACAACTGTGCTAAGTATGGTTGAAATCGGTCCATAACCTGATACAGCTGTCATATAAACAGATCTGGGGATTTGACTTCTTGAGCTTCTAGAGGTCGCAATTCCTATCCGATTTGGCTAAAATTTTGCATGACGTATTTTATTTTTACTTTCAACAACTGTGTCAAATAAGGTTCAAATCGGTTCATAACCTGATATAGATGCCATATAAACCGATCTGGGATCTTGACTTCTTGACCCCTAGAGGTCGCAATTATTATCCGATATGCCTGAAATTTTGCACGATGGATCCTCTCATGACCATCAACAAACGTGTTTATTATGGTCTGAATCGGTCTATAGCCCGATACAGATCCCATATAAATCGTTCTCTCTATTTTACTTCGTGAGCCCCAATGAGCGCAATTCTTATACGAATTGGCTGAAATTTTACACAGGTCTCCAACATATAATTTAATTGTGGTCCGAACCGGACCATATCTTGATATCGTTTTAATAGCAGAGCAACTCTTTTCTTATATCGTTTTTTGCTTAAGAAGAGATGCCGGGAAAGGAACTCGACAAATGCGATCCATGGTGGAGGGTATATAAGATTCGGCCCGGCCGAACTTAGCACGCTTTTACTTGTTTATTATCTAGCTGAGTCCGGCCCGCTTTGCTGTGCCCAATAATGCTATGTTGGAGAAAAGTACTTTAAATTTAGAAATTTCTGCCTAATTTGAGTTGTAAATGTATTCCAATTTTCCTGTGAATTTTTCTACTCCCAAAATTTCCAAAATATCTTTTATTTATGATCCATGTTCCATGGTCGGTAAATATGTCCCATTTGAGGCGTTTTTTGGGGGTAGGGTGACGATACACTTAGTTCCACAATTGCATTCGTTTTCTACTCCCAATATCTTTAATTTAATATCCGTTTGGCGAGTTTTGGGAGTAGTCGGCCCTCCTAGGCACCAAACCCCAGATTTTGATACCAAATTTTTGTTTTTAGGTTACTGTAAGTGTGCAAACATCCTATGTGGTAAGGGGGAGGGTGGGAAAGTTAAAAAATAATACCACAAACAACCGCAACAATATTCCTATATATTTTTTTCTTTATTCAAAGGAGCGATAGGTTGTCATGTCAAAGATAAATGTTGTATGATCAATTTTGACCACTCTGCCCTCTTTTTATACCCTCCACCATAAGATGGGGGGTATACTAATTTCGTCATTCTGTTTGTAACTACTCGAAATATTCGTCTGAGACCCCATAAAGTATATATATTCTTGATCGTCGTGAAATTTTATGTCGATCTAGCCATGTCCGTCCGTCTGTCCGTCCGTCCGTCTGTCTGTCGAAAGCACGCTAACTTCCGAAGGAGTAAAGCTAGCCGCTTGAAATTTTGCACAAATACTTCTTATTAGTGTAGGTCGGTTGGTATTGTAAATGAGCCATATCGGTCCATGTTTTCATATAGCTGCCATATAAACCGATCTTGGGTCTTGAATTCTTGAGCCTCTAGAGTGCGCCATTCTTATCCGATTGGGATGAAATTTTGCACGACGTGTTTTGTTATGACATCCAACAACTGTGCCAAGTATGGTTCAAATCGGTTCATAACCTGATATAGCTGTCATATAAACCGATCTTGGGTCTTGACTTCTTGAGCCTCTAGAGGGCGCAAATCTTATTCGATTGGAATGAAATTTTGCACGACGTGTTTTGTTATTATATCCAACAACTGTGCCAAGTATGGTTCAAATCGGTCCATAACCTGATATAGCTGCCATATACACCGATCTGGGGTTTTGACTTCTTGAGCCTATAGAGTGCGCAATTCTTATCCGATTGGAATGAAATTTTGCACGACGTGTTTTGTTACGATATCCAACAACTGTGCCAAGTATGGTTCAAATCGGTCCATAACCTTATATAGCTGTCAATAAACCGATCTTGGGTCTTGACTTCTTGAGCCTCTAGAGGGCGCAATTCTTATCCAATTTGAATGAATTTTGGCACGTAGTATTTTGTTATGATATCCAACAACTGTGCCAAATATGGTTTTAATCGGTTCATAACCTGATATAGCTGCCATATAAACCGATCTGGGATCTTGACTTCTTGAGCCTCTAGAGGTCGCAATTATTATCCGATTTGCCTGAAATTTTGTACGACAGATTCTCTCATGACCATTAACATACGTGTTTATTATGGTCTGAATCGGTATATAGCCCGATACAGCTCCCATATAAATCGATCTCTCTATTTTACTTCTTGAGCCCACAAAGAGCGCAATTCTTATTCGAATTGGCTGACATTTTACACAGGTCTCCAACATATAATTTAATTGTGGTCCGAACCAGACCATATCTTGATATCGTTTTAATAGCAGAGCAACTCTTTTCTTATATCGTTTTTTGCCTAACAAGAGATGCCGGGAAAAGAACTCGAAAAATGCGATCCATGGTGGAGGGTATATAAGATTCGGCCCGGCCGAACTTAGCACGCTTTTACTTGTTATTCATGTTGGCTTCCCTAAATTATCGTCATCTACTAGCTGTTAGATCAACTAAATATAATTGAAAATAGCCAGTAGATGGCGCTAATTTAAATGTTAGTGGCACACGCTTGTCCTGGCTTAACGTCTATAACATTGATCCTCATGAGGTAGTTGCCCATAAATGAATATATGACTACCTATTAAATAGTCATCATTTAGTTTTTTATACCCTCCACCATAGGATGGGGGTCCACTAATTTCGCCATTCTGTTTGTAGCACCTCGAAATATGCGTCCAAGACCCCATAAAGTATATATTCATGATGATCAATCATGACATTTTAAGTCGATCTAGCCATGTCTTGGAAGTTGAATTCTTCTAATTCAACTTCTTATTATACCCTCCACCATAAGATGGGGGGTATACTAATTTCGTCATTCTGATTGTAACTACTCGAAATATTCGTCTGAGACCCCATAAAGTATATATATTCTTGATCGCCGTGAAATTTTATGTCGATCTAGCCATGTCCGTCCGTCTGTCCGTCCGTCCGTCCGTCCGTCTGTCTGTCTGTCGAAAGCACGCTAACTTCCGAAGGAGTAAAGCTAGCCGCTTGAAATTTTGCACAAATACTTCTTATTAGTGTAGGTCGGTTGGTATTGTAAATGGGCCATATCGGACCATGTTTTGATATAGCTGCCATATAAACCGATCTTGGGTCTTGACTTCTTGAGCCTCTAGAGTGCGCAATTCTTATCCGATTGAGATGAAATTTTGCACGACGTGTTTTGTTATGACGTCCAACAACTGTGCCAAGTATGGTTCAAATCGGTACATAACCTGATATAGCTGCCATATAAACCGATCTGGGGTCTTGAATTCTTGAGCCTCTAGAGTGCGCAATTCTTATCCGATTGGAATGAAATTTTGCACGACGTGTTTTGTTACGATATCCAACAACTGTGCCAAGTATGGTTCAAATCGGTCCATAACCTTATATAGCTGTCATATAAACCGATCTTGGGTCTTGACTTCTTGAGCCTCTAGAGGTCGCAATTCTTATCCAATTTGAATGAAATTTTGCACGACGTATTTTGTTATGATATCCAACAACTGTGCCAAATATGGTTCAAATCGGTTAATAACCTGATATAGCTGTCATATAAAACGATCTGGGGACTTGATTCTTGAGCTTCTAGATTTGGCTGAAATTTCGCAAGACGTTTTTTATTGTTACTTTCAACAACTATGTCAAATAAACTACAAGTCGATTCATAATCTGATATAGCTGCCATATAAACCGATTTGGGATCTTGACTTCTTGAGCCTCTAGAGTTCGCAATTATTATCCGATTTGCCTGAAATTTTGTATGACGGATTCTCTCATGACCATTAACATATGTATTTATTATGGTCTGAATCGGTCTATAGGCCGATACAGCTCCCATATAAATCGATCTCTCTATTTTACTTCTTGAGCCCACAAAGGGCGCAATTCTTATTCGAATTGGCTGACATTTTACACAGGTCTCCAACATATAATTTAATTGTGGTCCAAACCGGACCATATCTTGATATCGCTCTAATAGCAGAGCAAATCTTTTCTTATATCCTTTTTTTTGCCTAAGAAGAGATGCCGGGAAAAGAACTCGACAAATGCGATCCATGGTGGAGGGTATATAAGATTCGGCCCGGCCGAACTTAGCACGCTTTTACTTGGTCATTATTCTTTGTTTGCCTGAAAAGAGATGCAGCACAAAGAACTCTACAAATGCGATCCATGATGGAGGGTGTATAAGAATCGACCCGACCGAACTCAGCACGCTCTAAACGATTTCTGTGGTTAAGAACTAATTTGCCTGTCTATATATTTGCTGGCGGTAGTTCTTACTATTAAACCATGTAAAACTTTTGAACAAAAAAGTGTTGCCCAGCAGCATGTCGTTTGGTCTTGTCTATCGATGAGCTTAAAATGGTTGCAATCTTAATGTTAGGGGTTTCAACTCCTCCTATCACGTTGAACGTCATAGCTTTGGGGGTATGGCGGCCAATATTTATTTGTATCCCTACACATTCATTAAATCACACAGTGTCCTCTGCGGTCATTATGATTGATCGACTGTTTTGTGGTGTGGACGCTAGATATATGAGCAGAATAAAGATGTTAGATTCGCAGTCCACAATCTTATACCTTTAATTTAATCCGATATTGTCATGATTGGTGTATGTAACCGTTTGGTGGAGGGCGTCTACATGAGGGTTGTGCGCCACATCCCATCTGCCACGATTTAAAGAGGTACAGCACCACCTAGATTCTTGGACAGAAAGTTTAATGTTATCTGATCCCAAATGCCTTTTATTTCATCATGCTATGATCGAGTTATATTCCTATTTGGGGTGGCTTATCGGGGGAGGGGCGACCATCAATCACTTAGACCTATTTTTATACCCTCCACCATAGGATAGGGGGTATACTTATTTCGTCACTCTGTTTGTAACAACTCGAAATATTCGTCTGAGACCCCATAAAGTATATATATTCTTGATCGGTGTGACATTTTATGTCGATCTAGCCATGTCCGTCCGTCTGTCTGTCGAAAGCACGCTAACTTCCGAAGGAGTAAAGCTAGCTGCTTGCAATTTTGCACAAATACTTCTTATTAGTGTAGGTCGTTTGGTATTGTAAATGGGCCATAGCGGTCCATGTTTTGATATAGCTGCCATATAAACCGATCTTGGGTATTGATTTCTTGAGCCTCTAGAGGACGCAATTCTTATCCGATTTGAATGAATTTTGGCACGACATGTTTTGTTATGATATCCAACAATTGTGCCAAGTATAGTTCAAATTGGTCTATAACCTGATATAGCTGTCATATAAACCGATTTTGGGTCTTGACTTCTTGAGCCTCTAGAGGGCGAAATTCTTATCCGATTTGAATGGATTTTTGCACGACATGTTGTGTAATGATGTCCAACAACTGTGCCAAGTATGGTTCAAATCGGTCCATAACCTGATATAGCTGTCATATAAACCGATCTTGGGTTTTGACTACTTGACCCTCTAGAGGGCGCAATTCTCATCCGATTTGAATGAATGTTGGCACGACGTGTTTTGTTATAATATCCAATAACTGTGCCAAGTATGGTTGAAATCGGTTCATAACCTGATATAGCTGTCATATAGCCGATCTGGGATCTTGACTTCTTGAGCCTGTAGAGGTCGCAATTATTATCCGATTTGCCTGAAATTTTGTAAGACGGATTCTCTCTTGACCATCAATACACATGTTAATTAAGGTCTGAATCGGTCTATAGGCCGATACAGCTCCCATATAAATCGATCTCTCTATTTTACTTCTTGAGCCCCCAAAGGGCGCAATTGTTATTCGAATTGGCTGACATTTTACACAGGTCTCCAACATATAATTTAATTGTGGTCCAAACCGGACCATATCTTGATATCGCTTGAATAGCAGAGCAAATCATTTCTTATATCCTTTTTATACCCTCCACCATAAGATGGGGGGTATACTAATTTCGTCATTCTGTTTGTAACTACTCGAAATATTCGTCTGAGACCCCATAAAGTATATATATTCTTGATCGTCGTGAAATTTTATGTCGATCTAGCCATGTCCGTCCGTCTGTCCGTCCGTCCGTCCGTCCGTCCGTCTGTCTGTCGAAAGCACGCTAACTTCCGAAGGAGTAAAGCTAGCCGCTTGAAATTTTGCACAAATACTTCTTATTAGTGTAGGTCGGTTGGTATTGTAAATGGGCCATATCGGTCCATGTTTTGATATAGCTGCCATATAAACCGATCTTGGGTCTTGACTTCTTGAGCCTCTAGAGTGCGCAATTTTTATCCGATTGGAATGAAATTTTGCACGACGTGTTTTGCTATGATATCCAACAACTGTGCCAATTATGGTTTAAATCGGTCCATAACCTGATATAGCTGCCATATTAACCGATCTTGGGTCTTGACTTCTTGAGCCTCTAGAGTGCGCAAAACTTATCCGATTGAAATGAAATTTTGCACGACGTGTTTTGTTATGATATCCAACAACTGCGCCATGTATGGTTCAAATCGGTTCATAACCTGATATAGGTGCCATATAAACAGATCTTGGGTCTTGACTTCTTGAGCCTCTAGAGTGCGCAATTCTCATCCGATTGAAATGAAATTTTGCACGACGTGTTTTCTTATGACATCCAACAACTGTGCTAAGTATGGTTAAAATCGGCCCATAACCTGATATAGCTGCCATATAAACCGATCTTGGGTCTTGACTTCTTGAGCCTCTAGAGGGCGCAATTCTTATCCGAATGGAATGGAATTTCGCACGACGTGTTTTGTTATGATACCCAATAACTGTGCTAAGTATGGTTTAAATCGGTTCATAACCTGATATAGCTGCCATATAAACCGATCTTGGGTCTTGACTTCTTGAGCCTCTAGAGGGCGCAATTCTTATCCGAATGGAATGGAATTTCGCACGACGTGTTTCGTTATGATATCCAACAACTGTGCCAAGTATGGTTGAAATCGGTTCATAACCTGATATAGCTGTCATATAAACAGATCTGGGGATTTGACTTCTTGAGCTTTTAGAGGGCGCAATTCCTATCCGATTTGGCTGAAATTTTGCATGACGTATTTTATTTTTACTTTCAACAACTGTGTCAAATAAGGTTCAAATCGGTTCATAACCTGATATAGCTGCCATATAAACCGATCTGGGATCTTGACTTCTTGACCCCTAGAGGTCGCAATTATTATCCGATTTGCCTGAAATTTTGTACGACGGATCCTCTCATGACCATCAACAAACGTGTTTATTATGGTCTGAATCGGTCTATAGCCCGATACAGATCCCATATAAATCGTTCTCTCTATTTTACTTCGTGAGCCCCAATGGGCCCAATTCTTATACGAAGTGGCTGAAATTTTACACAGGTCTCCAACATATAATTTAATTGTGGTCCGAACCGGACCATATCTTGATATCATTTTAATAGCAGAGCAACTCCTTTCTTATATCCATTTTTGCCTAAGAAGAGATGCCGGGAAAAGAACTCGACAAATGCGATCCATGGTGGAGGGTATATAAGATTCGGCCCGGCCGAACTTAGCACGCTTTTACTTGTTTTTGCCTAAGATGAGATGCCGGGAAAAGTACTCGACAAATGCGATCTATGGTGAAGGGTATATAAGATTCGGCCCGGCCGAACTTAGCACGCTTTAACTTGTTTATGTTATATTCGTAGTCTATTCCCGAATACCTTTTATTCGAGTCCTATATTGATATGTACGTCCAATATGTCTGTTTGGGATAGTTTTTGGTGTTCGGCAATTCCTTGGATATTTGAACCTAATTATACCCACCACCATAAGATGGGGGTATACTAATTTTTCTGTTTGTAACTACTCGAAATATTCGCCTGAGACCCCATAAAGTATATATATTCTTGATTGTCGCGACACTTTATGTCAATCCGTCCGTCCGTCTGTCTGTCGAAAGCACGCTAACTTCCGAAGGAGTAAAGCTAGCCGCTTGAAATTTTGCACAAATACTTCTTATTAGTGTAGGTCGGTTGGTATTGTAAATGGGCCATGTCGGTCCATGTTTTGATATAGCTGCCATATAAACCGATCTTGGGTCTTGACTTCTTGAGCCTCTAGAGTGCGCAATTCTTATCCGATTGGTATGAAATTTTGCACGACGTGTTTTGTTATGATATTCAATAACTGTGCCAAGTGCGGTTCAAATCGGTTCATAACCTGAAATAGCTGCCACATAAACCAATCTTGGGTCTTGATTTCTTGAGCCTCTAGAGTGCGCAATTCTTATCCGAATGGGATAAAATTTTGCATGCATATTTTTCTATGATATCCTACAACTGTGCCAAGTATGGTTCAAATCGGTCCATAACCTGATATAGCTGCCATATAAACCGATCTTGGGTCTTGACTTCTTGAGCCTCTTGAGTGCGCAATTCTTATCCGAATGGGATAAAATTTTGCACGACGTGTTTTGTTATGATATTCAGTAACTGTGCCAAGTGCGGTTCAAATCGGTTCATAACCTGATATAGCTTGGGCCTTGATTTCTTGAGCCTCTAGAGTGCGCAATTCTTATCCGATTCGGCTGAAATTTTGCATGACGTATTTTATTCTTATTTCCAACAACTGTGTCAAATAAGGTTCAAATCGGTTCATAGCCAGATATAGCTGCGATATAAACCGACCTGAGATTTTGACTTCTTGAGCCTGTAGAGGTCGCTATTATTATCCGATTTGCCTGAAATTTTGTACGACGGATTCTCTCATGACCATCAACATATGTGTTTATTATGGTTCGAATCGGTCTATAGCCCGATATAGCTCCCATATAAATCGATCTCTCTATTTTAGTTCCTGTTTTACCTTTTTTTTCGAGTCCCATATTCTCATTATCGTCTAATAAAACTATTCAGGGTTTTTAAGGTCGGGACGGCCCCCAGTTACTTGGACCCATTTTTATACCCTACTCCACTACTGTGGTACAGGATATTATAACTTAGTGAATTAGTTTGTAACACCCAAAAGGAAGAGAAATAGACCAATTGATAAGTATACCGATCGACTCAGAATCACTTTCTGATTCGATTTAGGTATCTCCGTCTGTTGCAATTTTCATACGATCATCTTCAAATTTGGTATGGACATGTTTTTCGACCTAGAGGCGAAGTCAATTAAAATTGGAAAAAATCGCTTCAGATTTGGATATAGCTCCCATATATATGTTCGTCCGATTTGCTCGAAATTTTCAAAGATGGTGCATAATGATCCGGTGGTGAAAATAGGGTACTACATTTTTTGATAACTGAAGGGGGGTGGACCCTCCCCCTTACCCTAATTTTCAGAAACGCCAGATCCCGGAGATGGGTGGTGCGATTTACGCGAAATTTTGTGTGCTCTCATATAGTACCCTTAATATAAAAATTTGGTATCCCAATTTCGGATGGGGTACCTAGTGGGGCCGACCCACCCCAAAACCTACCAAACATATATTTCGACCAATCACGACAATATGGGACTCAAATGAATGGTATTTGCGAGTAGAATACGAATCTGGTATCCAAATGTGGGATCGCGTTTTTTGGGGGTGGACCCGTTTCCCAAAACACCCCCAAAACAGGACTTATTTACTGACTATGGGAATATGGGGCTTAAATAAAAGGTATTTGAGTGTAGAATTAGAATCTGATATCCAAATATGGGACCACGTTTCTGGGGGTTCACCCCTTTTCCAAAACACCCCCCAAACAGGACTTATTTACTGACAATGGGAATATGGGACTTAAATTAAAGGTATTTGAATGTGGAATACGAATCTGATATCCAAATATGGGACCAAGAGTTTGGGGACCGTCTCTAAACAAAAGCATTCCCCAAAGGGGACAAATATACGACCATGGGGACAAAGTTACGACCATGGCAATATGGGGCTCAAATGAAAGGTCTTTGGGAGCAAACCACAAATTTGATATCAATATTCGGGAAAAGTGTCTATGGGGCCACCCCACCCCCACAACAACACCTAAATAGGAAGGTTTTGCTGAATATTGCAATATGAGGCTTAAATAAGAGGGGTTTTAAAGTGGAACACGAATCCGACATTGAGTGGCTGCCCATCACCCAAACCACCCCCCAAGCCGGTCATGTTTGCCGACTGTGGAAATATTGGGCTCAAATTAAAGGTATTTGGGAGTATACCACGTATCTGATATCAACATTAGGGAACAATTGTCTAGGGGACGTCCCACCACCATAACAACCCCCAAATAGGACGTATTTGCTCACCAAGACAATTTGGGTCGTAAAGAGAGTGGAAATAAATATTTATAGTTTTTAGGGCCAATAACCCAAACCGGACATATTTGCTGACTTTTGCAATAAGGATTTTAAAAGAGATTTGAAACCGAGTTTGATATCCAATTTTGAGGCCAATGACAATATGGGGTTCAAATAAATGATATATAGATATTTGAGAATAGAGCACGTTGCTGATATATTTTCCGGGCTTAGTGTTTGGGCGACCCCCTAATTCCTAAAACTCCCCTAAATCGGCCATATTTACCGACCATGTCAATGTGGAGATTAAATTAAAGGTATTGGAGGTTAAGCAAGAAATGATACCCATTTTCGGGACCAATTTTCTGGGGATCCAACTCCTTTCCCAAAATACCCCACAAGCAGCAATTTTTTAGTGACCATCGCAAAATGGGGCTCAAATAAAGGTATTTGGGAGTAGAATACGAATTTTATATCCAAATTTAGGACTATGTATTTAGGGAATCACCCCTTCCCCAAAACACCCCGCAAAGGGTAAAAAATTTTCGACCATGACAATATGTGGTATTTAAGATTAGAAAACGAATTTGATAACCTATTTTGGGCCATGTGTTTGGGGGATGCCTCATCGTGTAAACTCCCCTAAACCAATGGCAATATGGGGATATTTTTAATATTTTTTCAGGGCCAAGTGCCTAATTCAGATATCATGAGAGTAGCGGGCTGAAATAAAGTATTTTGAGAATGGAGTACACCTTACATCCAAACTTAAATTCGTAGACCAATAAAGATCATATGGGATTCGGACAAAGGCACTTATATTGTAAAATTGTTACTCAAGCGATATACTATTTTCGTAGCATGGTATTTCACTAAAAGCTCTTTAATTGTTGAAAATAAATATTCCAAGGAAACTTTTGTTCCATATACAGTAAAAGAAGGCGCAGCGGAGCGGGCCCGGGTCAGCTAGTCTTATATATAAAAATCAATTTGTGTTTGTTTGTTTGTTTGTTTGTATGTTTGTATGTTTGTGTGTTCCCTATAGACCCAAAAACGGCTGAACCGATTTTCTTAAAATTTTCACAGATGGTGATATTGAGCCCGTGGTGAAAATGGGGTACAATGGGATACAATGGGGATACAATGGGGATACAATGGGGTACCCGTACCCTAATTTTCAGAAACGCCAAATCTCGGAGATGGGTGGTGCGATTTAAGCGAAATTGTGTGTGCTCTCATATAGTACCATAAAAATAAAAAATTGCTATCCAAATTTCGGAAGGGGTACATAGGGGGGCTGCCACACCCTAAAACCCACGAAACATATATTTAGAACAATCACGACAATATGGAACTCAAATGAAAAGTATTAAGAATAAGAAAACGTATCTGATATTCACTTGTCAGACCATGTGTTAGGGGGACAATATGGGACTCAAATGAAAGGTATTTGCGAGCAGAATACGAATCTGATATCCAAATGTGGGACAACGTTTCTGGGGGTCCACCTCTTTCCCAAAACAGGACTTATTTACTGACCATGGCAATATGGGGCCTTAATAAAAGGTATTTGAATGCGGAGTACGAATCTGATATTCAAATATGGGACCAAGTGTTTAGGGGCCGCCTCTCACCAAAAACATCCCCCAAAGGGGACAAATTTACGACCATAACAATATGGGGCTCAAATGAAAGGTCTTTGGGAGTAATGCACGAATTTGATATCAATATTCGGGAAAACTGTCTATGGGCCACCCCACACTCACAACACCACCCAATTATTTTCTGACTATTGCTCAAATAAGAGGGTTTTTAAAGTGGAACACGAATCCGATATATATATTTTCAAGGCCAACTCACTGAGTGGCCGCCCATCCCCCAAAACACCCCCCAAGCCTGTCATGTTTGTCGACTATGGAAATATGGGACTCACATTAAAGTTATGTGGGAGTAGACCACGTATCTGATATCAACATTAGGGGCCAACTGTCTAGCGGACGTCCCACCACCATAACAACCCCCAAATAGGACGTATTTGCTCACCAAGACAATTTGGGTCTTAAAGAGAGTGAAACTAAATATTCATAGCTTTTACGGCCATTACCCTAATCCGGACATACTTGCTGACTTTTGCAATAATGAGTTAAAATGAGATTAGAAAACGAATTTGATCTCCAATTTTGAGGCCAATGGCAATATGGGTATCAAATATATGATATATAGATAATGAGAATAGAGCACGTTGCTGATATATTTTCAGGGCTTAGAATTCGGAGACCACCAAACTTCTCAAAACACCCCTAAATCGGGCATATTTACCGACCATGACAATGTGGGGCTTAAATGAAAGATATTGGGGGTAGAGCAAGAATTCATACCTATTTTCGGGACCAATTTTCTGGGGGTCTACCCCTTTTCCAAAGTACCCCATTAACAGCAATTTTTTAGTGATTATCGCAATATGGGGCTGAAATAAAGGTATTTGGGAGTAGAATACGAATTTGGTATCCAAAAAAATTTTTCGACCATGCCAATATGTGGCTCAAATGAAAGGTATTTGAGATTAGAAAACGAATTTGATAACCTATTTTGGGGCCTTGTGGGGTTTAAATAAATGGTATTTGAGAGAAGAGCACAATTCTGATATTTTTTCAGGGCCAAGTATCTGGGGGACTACCTATACCCCGAAAACACCACTAAATCAGACATCATGGGAATATCGGGCTGAAATAAAGTATTTTAAAAATGGAGTACACCTTACATCCAAGCTTTAATTCGTAGACCAATAAAGATCATATGGGATTCAGAAAAAAGCACTTACGTTGTTAAACTGTTAGTCAAGATAGCATGGTATTTCACTAAAAGATCTTTAATTGTCGAAAATAAACATTCCGATGAGACTTTTGTTCCATATAAAGTAAAAGAAGGCGCAGCGTAGCGTGCCCGGGTCAGCTAGTACAGCAATAAAATGGTCATTTGTCAACCGATTTTCTCGATATTTGGCAGGAAGGGTTTTCTTATGACGCAATTTAATAGACCCTAATCTATTAAATTGCGAACCACTTTAGGTTCCTCCTCAATTTAAGGGTGCCGCATTAAAACCAGCTCTGTCATGTCGACCCATTGATGTTTTAGGCCATCAACGGGGTGTAACAATGTGTGGTGGCCAAACCAGCAAATACGGCAAGGCCCTCTCTTACAGTTCTTAACTTCATGAGAGCATGCCAAACAATTATCACAAACGCAGTTGTGGTGGACATGTTTTCTCAGATGGGGACAGTGTTAAGAATCGTCTACATAACTTTAGCGAGTGCCTTGTGTTGCATATGAGACAGCGGTACGCCTCTAGGTACTGAGCCATACCTGTTAAGAGACAGAAATCATTTAAGTTAGTGTTGGCCCTTAGGTTGGCATGAGACTGTGTGGAAAAGAAGCAGGCAAAATTATGCACCGGATGAGTTATTGGTCCAGATGCTGTTTTTAAGTCTACAACTCGAATGCTGCCGTCTGTTCCCGAGTAGAGTGACTCTGCCGAGGCGCCACTCATTAGCCCAGGTTATTACAACCATGTCGCCTAGCTTTAGATTTTCTGATGGCCTCTTCCATTTATTTCGCTTGTGAAGCTCTTTTAAATAGTCTGACTTTCATCTAGTTGTACAATTTTGAGCCTACGTTTCCGATTTTGAAGAGATATTTTGCCTGGGAGCTCTTCCGGTTCAGCTAGAGACAGCAAAGATGAACCTATCAGAAAATGGGCTGGAGTTAATACCGAAATATCATCTGGACTTTCAGACATTGGGGTAAGTGGCTGCGAATTGAGGCAGGATTCAATTGAGGACAGTATGGTACTTAATTCCTCATAGATGTGACGAATCTGACCGGACATTTTCTTTAAATGTGCTTTACAACTCTTTACGCCTGTCGCCCACAGACCTTCCATGTGAGTAGCAGAGGCAGGTATGAAATACCATTTCACCCTTTGGTGGCCATAACGAAGAATAGCTTCCGTTTTAAGTTCTGCCAATGACTTAGCGGAATTAGCTCTAATCTCGTTGGCTGCTCCCACAAAATTACGACCATTGTCGGAATATATTTTACTGGGACAGCGCCGTCGTGACACAAATCTTATTAATGCTGCCAGGAAAGCGGGTGTAGATAAGTCAGTAACCACTTCAAGGTGAATCGCCCTCGTCGAGAAGCAAACAAACAGACAGATATTGCATTTGGTAATCCGATAACCTCGGCCAGAGAAATTCTTGAGGTCGAATGGACACGCATAGTCACACCTGTGATGATGAATGGACTGTTGTCCTTTCAGGTGGAAGAGAAGCCATTATTTGGTCTTGTTTTGCCTTACGTGCTATCACACAATCTTTGCAATTTCGGACACACGATCTTATTAAATTCTTTACTCTCAAAATCCAACTCAAGGTGTATCGTGGCGAGCATGAGCATGAAGCCCTACGTGTAGGGTTAGTTTGTAAATAGACCGAGTATAGAGTTTAACAAAACAACTTCTATGAGGCAGTATAAGTGGATGTCGTTCACTATAAGTCAATGATAGAGTTGAACCCAATCTGCCATTCGCTCGAATGAGCTAATCTTTGTGTAGAAACGGGGACAATGTTAAAGTGAACTTTTCGTATCTAGTGGCCGTTTTCGAGACAAAGCAACATATTCCTGAAAAAAAATTTAGTTTTTGAGAAATTAAAATTTTAACGATTCCTAGCTGATGTCAATTCGTGTGACGTTAGCCGAAAGTTATCAGACAGAAAGGATGTGTAGCAAGAAAAGTCTAAATAAATACGCAATAACATGAATCGCGAGGCAGGAAAATCTTTCGCCAACTTCCGCTGACAAAGCGATATGCACTTGCGCTGGATTAACCTCAAGATTTGTTTCAGGAACATTCATATTTGCTGGCTAAAATTTTTCCTCATCCCTAACCATAGTGGCCAAATATTGTAGCCGTTGAGTGAAGCGGACGTGTTTTTATTTCGCTCCTCAAAGAAAAAAAGTATATATATCCGTATCTCGGAATAGGTACTACCTATTACGAAAAGAAATTTTAAAGCGTTTTGGAGTAGGCAAGAAATGGACTCCAAAGACTCAACATCTGCGTTGGTGGCGTCAAACCGTGGCGTGTTGTCCTCCCCTCCTATATGTATGGGTGCCTTGGCACCTGTAGTCGAGAGTAATACTTCAAGCGCATAACTAGTCGTCAGACTCATTAATGAGGAAGAGCCGGATAAACCAGAGGGATGCACAGTTCGTCCCCAGCCTTTAAGTCAATGTGGTGTTTCTGACTCGGATTCAGACAACGGCTGTGGCAATGGAAAAGCCAACCCAGCCGAATCGACAGATGAGGGCATCGGGATGGCGGCAGAAGTGAGCGATGGCTTCGCTAAGCTCACAAGCAGATTGAGAAAGCGATCCGGTGCACGATGAAGGAGACAGAGCAGTATGGACCGGCAGCGTAATCGGGCGAAAGTGCAGTATGCTGGAAGGGATAGAACTGACATTCCAAGCACTTCTACGGAAGCTGGAAAAAGAATCAGATCTCCCGAAGAGCATAACACTGATAAAATACTGAAGGAGAAAAAGAGCTCCCCGCATTGAAGTACTCTGGGAAAACCAAGCCAGCCATTCCGCAATGGAGACTCCAGACAGTGTTCTGCGGAGGAAAACAAAGTTGGAACAGGAACGAAGGAAGCGCGCACGGCGCCTGAGTCTTCATGGAGGACTGTGACTTCAAAAAGGAGGCCACAGCATAGAGGGGAAATCTTTACGCTGCGTTTTTCGTCGGCGAAATGTATTGATACCGTCAAACAGCTCGTCAGAGGTATTCACGCTCTCTTGGAGGGCGCAAAGCTCGATCTGGTGAGAAAGATGAATATCCCCCAGCTCACGAAGGTTACGGTCTTCATTAAGGATGGGGCAGTAAATTGGCGACGTAACGCATGTTGGGATTCTTGGGCAAGCAAAACCAAGGTTTGGTCGCAGAGAAGTGGATGTTCTTCCACAGGGAGGAGAAGGAGAAAGGAACTCTCTTTGTGGTTGGCATTGATCAAGTCTCCGTGACAAGTTTGGCTAAGACTAAAGGTATGGCGCAATACGGGAGCAGAACTGTCTTTTTCAAGATTGGGAAGATTAGGATTGGTAGAAATTTTCATTCTGCGACATCAGCCGTGCAGTGGCAGGTGACTCAACACCGCCCAACAAACAGGTGGCCGATAACGAGACAATCACGGCATCTCTCAATATTGGAAAGACAAGGAGAAGCAAAGATCCTAATTCTAAACTATCAGGCAGTGCAGTGGCGAGAGACTCAACACAGCCTAACAAACAGGAACCCGACAACGGACCCACCACCGACTTAAAGATTCGGAATACTGGGATAGGTAAAGATCCTAATATTGAAACATTAGGCATCGCAGCGACAGGAGACTCAATGCAACGAAAGGAACAGGGAGCCGATGATGGTACCATCACCTACTCCCACGAAGCCCATTTAATTAAGATTTGGAAGGCTAAGATAGGTAAAGATCCTAATATTGAAACATCAGGCAGTACAGGAAATGTACAGCTTAACGGACAGGGTCCCAACCATGCAACCATTTCCGACTTGATAAAAAGTCAGAAGACTAGACTAGGCACAGAACCTAAAACGATGACATCAGGCAGTGCTGTGATAGGAAAGTCAATGCAGTCTAAATACCAGGGAGCAGACGATGAGATCATCACCTACTCCCAAGATGCCCATTTACTGGAGGACCAATGGTTGAGGTAATCCAGATAAACCTCCACCGGAGCGAGACTGCTACACACTCTCTGATACAGAAAATCAGCAAGGGCAAGATTAATATTGCCTTAATTCAGGAGCCATGGACGACCTGTAACAAAGTTTCTGCACTGAACCATACCAACTACCAATTATTCTATGCTAACCCTGGTACTCGGCGGAGGACTTGCGTTATTTGTCATCAAAATTTCAATTATATATATTCTTCAGTGTTGTCAGTGGTGAGACAGAAAATAGGCAGGAAACGAGGTACTAATAGGGTGCAAACTCTCACCACATTTCGTGGTCAAGCCCAGACAGAGTTCTTGAATACAACGACCTAATAACACTTATTATTGGTAACATAGCTACCTTTGTTAATAGGATAAAGGAGGAGGTATTAGATGTGACGATATGTTCGGAAAATCTAATTGATGAGGTTCAGGATTGGAGGGTCTCTATGGAAAACTCTTTCTCTGACCATCGCTATATTAGGTTTAGAATAGCACGGCCAGCGCCGAATCCGATAAGCTTTCGGAATAAGTTGAAAACCAACTGGACAAAATTCGGTAGGCTAATCAGAAGAAGACTTGGGCAAGATAATTTAGATTGTCCAAGCATAAGAGACATAGACGAAAATGTCAACAGGATTGCGACTGCACTGGTGGGGTCCTTGTGACAAATTTCAGTGAAATCGGATTACAAGTGCGCCTTTTATGGGGGCAAGACTTAAATTCGAAATATAGGTCTATATGGTAGCTATATCCAAATATGGACCGATTTGGGCCTATTTTCAGAAAAATGTTGAAGGGCCATATAGTCCCAAATTTTGGCAAAATCGGGCAATAAATGCGGCTTTTTAGTCCCAAATCTCAAATCTAGAGATCGGTCTATATGGCAGCTATATCCAAATCTGAACCGACCTGGGCCAAATTGAAGAAGGATCTCGAAGGGCCTTACACAACTCACTGTCCCAAATGTCAGCAAAATCGGATTATAAATGAGTCTTTTATGGGCCTAAGACTTTACAAATGCGGACCGGTCTATATGGCAGCTCTATCCAAATCTGGACCGATCTGGGCCAAATTGAAGAAGGATGAAGGGCTTAGCATAACTTACTGTCTCAAATTTCAGCAAAATCGGATAATAAATGTGGCTATTATGCGGACAATATGGGGGCTATATCAAGATATAGTCCGATATAGCCCATCTTCGAACTTAACCTGCTAATGGACAAAAAAAGAATCTGTGGAAAATGTAGCTCAATATCTTAATTTTATAGACTGTAACGTGATTTCAACAGACAGTCGGACATGGTTAGATCGTCTTAGATTTTTACGCTGATCAAGAATATATATACTTAATAGGGTCGCAAATGGGTATTTCGATGTGTTGCAAACGGAATGACAAAATGAATATCCCCATCCTTCGGAGGTGGGTACAAAAACCCATGTCCATACTGTCCATACAAAAACCCATGTCCATCCTTCGGAGGTGGGTACAAAAACCCATGTCCATGCTGTCCATACGACATGGGAGTAAGAGCAGGGACAACGGAGAAAATTTTGAGGATTTTGATGAAAACCCATTTTCCACAGGATACGAAGAGACTCACGGAGACACCGGAATCTTGGAATAATGACGTTGATCGAAGTTTTATTATAACAGAAATTATAGTCCAGGAATCCTTGAGGAGCGTTAAAGCATTTAAGTCACCCGGACCTGATGGAATATTTCCGGCGTTGCTACAGAAAGAGGCAGAGACTGAAATATGCCTGTTGCCGAGGAAGATGAAGATGGGCCAATTTAACGCACTACGTTTCCTCAATAAGGCGATTTCGATATCAATAACATAGGTGTGATCTTGGAAAGGAAAGTGTATTGGAAGTGTCACATTCAGGAGCGTACTGAGATGTTGGCCGTGTTGAGAATAGTCCACTGGCTCTACAGGAGCGTGATTAGACCAATACCTACATATACCTCAGTAGTTTAATGGACTGCTATGGAGAATAAGTTGCAACATAAGGACCACACAACAGGCTCTTGGCATAGGCGGAGCGACTAGGATACTGGAGACGATTCTAGATATCAGCCCCATTGACATACATATTAAGTGTGAGGCAGCCTCTGCGGCTATGAGACTTAAGGCGATGGGAGAATGGTTTCAGGATGGGACCAGTTCATACCATCGCGGTATAGTCGAGGCGATGATAGGAAGTCTGAAAAGAATGGGAGAGATTTCCATTCAGATACCTGAGATAAACCTTGAAGTCGAGTGCGAGGCACTGCTGCCATCTGCATAGTCTTGGATTGACGGAACCGTAGCATTGCTATCTGGAAGATAATGTTACACGGATGGATCAAAGCTAGAAGACAGAGTGGTCCTGGGGTTTTACATTAAGAACCCAGGGACTGAGATCTGTTTTAGTTTTGTGTATGGGCGGAGATCCGGGCGATCACGGATTGTGTGAAGTGGTGTGGTGCTAACGAGAGGGCGTCGATTATGAACATCTTTACCGACAGTAAAATTGTCATAAGGGCAATAACAACCAGGACGGTAAGATCACGAACAGTCTTGCACTGTAAGAAGGAGATCCTTCTTCTTCATCCTTCTCTGAGGATGGCAAAATTCGCATCGTTTGGGAGCCGGGCCATAACGGAGTGGGGGAAATGAAAGGGCTGACGATTGGGAGTGAAGGGCAGAGGACTACCGTCAATAAACTTGGTTAACCCAAAGCCTTTCGGGTCGATGCAGTCCGAGTTAAGGGAGTGGGCGACGAATGCGCATGCAACATTGTGGAACAGCGAAACGGTCGGTAGGACGGCGAAAATCCTATGGGGGTATCCAGATCGGGAGAAGGCCAGGCTTTTACTGAAAGGAAGCAAGAAGGAGGTCACTAAAGCTATTGGTTTCATAACGGGACACATAGGACTACGAGCCCACTTATGTAAAATCGGTGCAGCAAGTGATAGCATGTGTAGGGCATGCGGAAAGATGAGACGTTGGAGCATTTTCTGTGTCATTGGCCGGCTTTCGCGTCTAACAGATACCGGCACCGGAGACACAATACCAGACATTAAGCAACTTTGGGGAGTGGATTGAAAACTATTAAGGATTTTGTAAGTAACACGGAATTCCTAACTTAAAATGTTCTTTGTAGAGGTTACTTTATAGTTTTTAGAGCGCACAACAAGTCGATTTCTGGCTTAGGTGTATGTCAAAAGTGGCATGAGGCGGATTAATATCTGGACCCTCTTTTCAACCTAACCTAACCATGGTGGTCCCGACCACCAAGGAGCATTTTCCATTATCTCTGAAGGAGTGACCCCACGGGTTTCTAAATTATATGGGATTCAGATAAAGGCACTTATATTGTTAAACTGTTAATCAAGCGATATACTATTTTCGTAGCATGGTATTTCCCAAAAATCTCTTTAATTGTCGAAAATAAATATTCAAAGGAAAATTTTGCTCCATATAAGGTAAAAGACGGCGCAGCGGTGCGGGTGCGTCTTATATATTGTATAACCAGTAAGGAAAGCCAAAAGTCGGGCGGTGCCGACTATATGATACCACCACCACCATCCACCACCTAGTGCATGTAGTACCATTTATATGTAGAACTTATCTCGAAATCGAGTCAGACATTAATTTGGATACCAATTGAAATAGCAATTTAGAAACTTGTAAGATTTTCCAACCATAGGATAAAATATTAGGATTTCCACATCTTTAAAAGGCCATATCGGATAAAAGATTATATGGAAGTTATACCAAAACCTGTGCCAATTTAATGACACATACCTATATTGTAGAGATTTGACCAAAATTGTGGATTTTACTGCCTTAAAAGTCCATATCGTACGAAATATACACACTGAAGCTATATTTAAATTAGGACCGATTTCAATGATATTTTGCGCACGTACTGGAACATCAATTTAAACGTCTCATATAAAATCGGGCGAAAGTTGAGGATTCTACAGCCTTAAAAGACAGTATCGGATGGAAGATATATATGGTAGTTATATCTAAATCTAAACCGATTTTTATGAAATTTTGCACACATATGAAGAGGTCAAACAAATTGCGAGTTTGCGTGCACCCCTTCCGCAAAACACCCGCCAAAGAGGACAAATTTACTCGAATAGCAATCTGATATGAATAAGTGTGTATGGGGCCACGCTACCCCCATAACACCACCCATATAGGACGTATTTGGCTGACCATTCCAATATGGGGCTGTAGTAAGAAGTATTTTAGAGCAGAACACGAATCTGATATACATTTTTAGGGCCAAGTCACTGAACGGGCGCCCCATCCCCCAAATAGGACGTATTTGCTCACCATGACAATTTTGGTTCTTAAAGGGAGTGGATCACGATATTGATAGTTTTTATGGTCCATACCCTAAAACGGACATATTTGCTGACTTTTGCAATAAGGGATTTAAATGAAAGGTATTTGAGGTTAGAAAACGAATTTGATATCCAATTGTGAGGCCAATGGCAATATGGGGTGCAAATAAATGATATTTGAGACTAAAGCGCTATGCTGATATATTTTCAGAGCTAAGTGTTTGGGGGACCACCACACTTCCCAAAACACCCCTTAATCGGGCATATTTACCAACTACGTCTACGTGGGGCTCAATTGAAAGGTATGGGGGGTTTACACCTTCCCTAAAAGACCCCACAAACAACAATTATTTACTGACCATCGCAATATGGTGCTCAAATAAAGGTTTTTGGGAGTAGAATCTCATACCCAAATGTGGGACCATGTATTTGGGGTACCGCCCCTTTCCCAGAACCCCCACAGAGAGTACAAATTTGTGGCCAAGTGTTTGAGGACACCTCATCCGATAAACTCCCCTTAAGCCAATGGTAATATGGGGTTTAAATAAGTGGTATTTGAGAGAAGACCACGATGCTGATATTTTTTTTCTGGGCCCAGACTCTATGCGAACACCTCACCCCCGAAAACACCCCTAAATCTGACATCATGACAATATCGAGGTGAAATAAATAAATATCTAAATATCCAAACGTTAATGACGCTAAACCCTACGAGCGAATTCATAGACAAGTAAAGATCATATGAGATTCAGATAAAGGCATTTATATTGCTATGCTTTTGCGATATATATACATTATTTTTGTACCATGGTATTTCACTAAAAGCTATTTAATTGTGGAAAATAAATATTCAAAGGATAATTTTGTTCCATATAAAGTAAAAAAGGCGCTGGTTTTTTGAAAAAGGTAGTATAATTTTTCCACAGCACTTAACTTTTTGTACCCTCCACCGTAGGATGGGTGTAGGTCGATTGGTATTGTTAGTGGGCCATATCGGTCCATGTTTTCATACAGCTGCCATATAAACCGATCTTGGGTATTGAATTCTTGAGCCTCTAGAGTGCGCAATTCTTATCCGTTTGGAATGAAATTTCGCACGACGTGTTTTTTTATGATATCCAACAACTGTGCCAAGTATGGATCAAATCGGTCTATAACCTGATATAGCTGTCATATAAATCGATCTTGGGTCTTGACTTCTTGAGCCCCTAGAGGGCGCAATTCTTATCCGATTTGAATGAAATTTTGTACGACGCATTTTATTCTTACTTTCAACAACTGTGTCAAATAAGTTTCAAATCGGTTCATAACCTGATATAGCTGCCACATTAACCGATCTTGGATCTTGACTTCTTGACTTCTTGATCCTCTAGAGGTCGCAATTATTATCCGATTTGCCTGAAATTTTGTACGACGGTTTCTCTCATGACCATCAACATACGTGTTTATTATGATCGATCTGAATCGGTCTATAGCCCGGTACAGCTCCCGTATAAATCGATCACCCTATTTTATTTCATGAGCCCCCAAAGGGCGCAATTCTTATTCGAATTGGCTGACTTTTTACACAGGTCTCCAACATGTAATTTAATTGTGGTCCAAACCGTACCATATCTTGATGTCGCTCTAATAGCAGAGCAAATCTTTTCTTATATCCTTTTTTGCCTAAGAAGAGATGCTGGGAAAAGAACTCGACAAATGCTATCCATGGTGGAGGGTATATAAAATTCGGCCCTGCCGAACTTAGCACGCTTTTACTTGTTATTGTAGATGGCGGTGAACACATAGATGGCGGTGAACAAATCCCTAAATCTGGGCCAGCTAAGTAGTCACCGTGGAAAATTTCTGTATCTCACGGTGGGACAGCAATAGAACTACCAGATTTGTGGACTGGAGGAGCTATATTTTCTTGTATTTGATGAATGCGCTATGAACCTCTACTCTCTTCTTTCTTATTGTGTTCTTATCCTTCCTTCCGCATTCTGAGTCAGCAATACATTTTTTATAAACTTCGTTCCTTCTGCGCAAATTCCTTGAACCTCCTGTTGCTCAGACTCGATTGACAACTTTGTGTTGTACCTATTCTTGCTTTAAAGTCTGCTCATACGCAATATACTCATCGGATAACACGAGAAATTCTTGTAACAATCCCATCGTTATTTGAGACAGATATCCTTATAAAGAAAGCTTTCAAATTCGAGAAAGATAAATATAGCACATCTGTGTGTGATGGGACAGAAATAATGTTCAATTCTTATTCGCTTTCAAAAGGTAGAGAAAAATTCGATGTGAGACTTCTCTCCGCGAATCTTTCCATATAAAATAGAACAAATTTATTTGCAAACTATTCTTCGAATATATTGTGTTGCCCAAAAAGTAATTGCGGATTTTTCATATAGTCGGCGTTGACAAATTTTTTCACAGCTTGTGACTCTGTAATTGCATTCTTTCTTCTGTCAGTTATCAGCTGTTACTTTTAGCTTGCTTTAGATAAAAAGTGTAAAAAAAATAAATTTGATTAAAGTTCATTCTAAGTTTTATTAAAAATGCATTTACTTTCTTTTAAAAAATCCGCAATTACTTTGTGGGCAACCCAATATTTTGACCCAATGATATATCTGGTTAAAATGGTTTTCTACCACACAAACTCTGTCAAGAGACAAACAAAGTATCAATATTAAAAGGAGGCAGACAAAATTATTCCCCAACGAGAGGCAGTTTAATTAAGAATAGTGTTTTTGAAAATTTCTGAAACGCAAGGCCGTCTCTGACCTTTTCCCATTCAAACCTTTTTTCCAAACTTGATGAAACCCTCCAGTTTTAATTATCATATAACGTTGTCGTAGCCCACTGTGCACAATAATCTCAACTTGATATATTGGGTTGCCTAAAAAGTAATTGCGGATTTTTTAAAAGAAAGTAAATGCATTTTTAATAAAATTTAGAATGAACTTTAATGAAATATATAATTGCCATTTTGTTCGATAACCTTTTGCCATCTTCCTGGCAAATTTAGTATTCCACGCTCATAGAACTTCTGGCCTTTATCTGCAAAAAACTGAACCAAGTGCGATTTAATAGCCTCATCATTGCCGAAAGTTTTACCATTTAAGGAGTTCTGCAAAGATCGAAATAAATGGTAGTCTGCTGGTGCAAGGTCAGGGCTATATGGTGGATGCATCAAAAGTTCCCAGCCAAGCTCACTCAGTTTTTGGCGAGTGACCAAAGATGTGTGCGGTCTAGCGTTGTCCTGGTGGAATATGTCACCTTTATGATTGACCAATTCTGGTCGCATCTCCTTGATGGATGCATTCAATTTGTCCAATTGTTAACAGTAAATATCCGAATTAATCGTTTGGTTCCTTGAAAGCAGCTTAAAATATACCACACCCTTCCAATCCCACCAAACAGACAGCACAACCTTCTTTTGGTGGATATCAGCCTTTGAAGTGGTTTGAGCTGGTTCACCATGCTTGGACCATGATCGTTTTCGACTAACGTTGTTGTAAACAATCCATTTTTCATCTCCAGTTATGATTCGCTTTAAAAACGGATCGAATTATTGCGTTTAAGGTGCATATCACAAGCATTGATTCGGTTTGTTAAATGAATTTCTTTCAATACATGTGGTACCCATATTAAAATTGACGCCAAACAAACAAATGTAAACAAAATTTCGCTCACTTTTTTTCTAAAGCAAGCTAAAAGTAACAGCTGATAACTGACAGAAGAAAGAATGCAATTACTACTATATTACCGACAATTACTTTTTGGGCAACCCAATATATAGCACAAATTGTAGCAATCAAACTTTCACTGATAAAAGAAATATGTAATTCTTTTACGATTAAATAAGGCAGTTAACTTTGGATTTATTCCTCTTTGCAATATTTCTCTGGAATTTCTTAATGTGCAAACAATTTTAAAAGATTTTTAATATTTTTCTTTTAAAAAAATAAAAACCAAAACTTTTGATTTTCAATTCTCTAAAACACAATAATGTTGAAATTATTCATAAAAAAATGATTATAATTTAATTTGAGGCAGTAAAATATATTTCTGATCCACTTTCGAATGTTTAGAACCCATTAATTGTTGTAAGAGTAATAGGCGATTTTTTCGTATAATTTTTCTGCAATAATATGCGTATAAAATATTCTCAATTTAGGACAGATGAGCCATCTGTGGAAAGAATTCGGTTATACCACCTTCTCCAAGTATTTTTATACCCTCCACCATAGGATGGGGGGTATACTTATTTCGTCATTCTATTTGTAACTACTCGAAATATTCTTCTGAGACGCCATAAAGTATATATATTCTTGATCGTCGCGACATTTTATGTCGATCTAGCCATGTCCGTCCGTCTGTCTGCCGAAAGCACGCTAATTTCCGAAGGAGGCTTCAAGCTAGCCGCTTGAAATTTTGCACAAATACTTCTTATTAGTGTACGTCGGTTGGTATTGTAAATGGGCCATATCGGTCCATGTTTTGACATAGCTGCCATATAAACCGATCTTGGGTCTTGACTTCCTGAGCCTCTAGAGTGCCCAATTCTTATCCGGAATGAAATTTTGCACAACGTGTTTTGTTATGGTATTCAACAACTGTGCCAAGTATGGTTCAACTCGGTTCATAACCTGATATAGCTGCCATATAAACCGATCTTGGGTCTTGACTTCTTGAGCCTCTAGAGTGCGCAATTTTTATCCGATTGGAATGAAATTTTTTACGACGGATCCTCTCATGACCATCAACATACGTATTTATTATGGTCTGAATCGGTCTATAGCCCGATACAGATAACAGCAGAGAAGATATGTATGGTATGATTTTCTCTGTATTAAATGTATGTATCGATGTCTGTGGGGCAATAAATAATATCAGCACACTGACTTGTTCTCTTCAAAAGTATGCTAAAATATTCTGTCTTTTCTGTTCGTCTTTCAATACAAAACAAGCAAAAGCGCGCTAAGTTCGACCGGGCCGAATCTTATATACCCTCCACCATGGATAGCATTTGTCGAGTTCTTTGTGCAGTATCACTTTTTAGGCAAAAAAAAAAATAATGAATAAGAACTGTTATGCTATTGGAGCTATATCAAGTTGTAGTCCGATTCGGACCATAAATGAAGTGAATGATGAACGTTGTAGAAGTCATTGTGTAATACTTCAGTCCATTCGGATAAGAATCGCATCTTGTAGGCGCCATACTAAGCACAGTTGTTCGAAATCATACCAAAACATCTCATGCTAAATTACAGTCAAAACGAATAAGAATTGCACCCTTTAAAAGGTGATGACGTCAAGACCCAAGAACGGTTTATATGGCAGCGGTATCAGGTTATTAAGCGATGCCAATACATCAGTGTAACATTTCACATCAAATCGGATGAGAATTGCGCCATCTACAGGCTCAAGAAGTCAAGACCCAAGATCGGCTTATATGGTAGCTATATCAAAACACCGACCGATTTGGCCCATTTATAATCCCAACCGAACTACACTAATAAGAAATAGTCCATATATTCTTGTAATCAAAGCGCAGATCGTATTTGTTGTCCAATCATCACCGAATTTTGCATACATCACTTTTTTGGTCCAAAACAAACGCTATCGATTTTTGATAAAAATCGGTTCAGATTTAGATATAGCTTCCATATATGTATCGCCCGATTTGCACTTAAATGGCCTAGTAACTAGAATTTTCAACCGATCTGCACAAAATTTGGCACGGATTGTTTTCTTGCTGATCTTAACATATGTTGCAGATCTTAACATGTATTGGACGTTTTTTTTCAGAAAGACTTTTTTTTACATATAGAAAAAATATTACAAATTAACTTAATTTTTCATCATTCGCGAACAAATTCTATTTATATGTGTACTTAAGGGGTTAATAACAATGTTGTTGCAGCGCATAGACACTGAGAATGAGTACATAATTTTTCTGTTTACAGGCAGAACTTCCGCACTTCCGATTTTGCTGTTCTTTGATTTATGAACAACTGGTTTTACAGCGTATTTGTTGTGTTTTGCACTTCTTTAGGATGCACATGTTTTTATACCCTCCACCATAAGATGGGGGGTATACTAATTTCGTCATTCTGTTTGTAACTACTCGAAATATTCGTCTGAGACCCCATAAAGTATATATATTCTTGATCGTCGTGAAATTTTATGTCGATCTAGCCATGTCCGTCCGTCTGTCCGTCCGTCCGTCCGTCCGTCCGTCCGTCCGTCCGTCTGTCTGTCGAAAGCACGCTAACTTTCGAAGGAGTAAAGCTAGCCGCTTGAAATTTTGCACAAATACTTCTTATTAGTGTAGGTCGGTTGGTATTGTAAATGGGCCATATCGGTCCATGTTTTGATATAGCTGCCATATAAACCGATCTTGGGTCTTGACTTCTTGAGCCTCTAGCGTGCGCAATTCTTATCCGATTGGAATGAAATTTTGCATAACGTATTTTGCTATGATATCCAACAACTATGCTAAGTATGGTTCAAATCGGTCCATAACCTGATATAGCTGCCATATAAACCGATCTTGGGTCTTGACTTCTTGAGCCTCTAGCGTGCGCAATTCTTATCCGATTGGGATGAAATTTTGCACGAAGTGTTTTGTTATGATATTCAACAACAGTGCCAAGTATGGTTCAAATCGGTTCATAACCTGATATAGCTACCATATAAACCGATCTTGGGTCTTGACTTCTTGACCCTCTAGAGGGCGCAATTCTTATCTGATTGGAATAAAATTTCGCACGTCGTGTTTTGTTATGATACCCAACAACTGTGCCATGTATGGTTCAAATCGGTCCATAACCTGATATAGCTACCATATAAACCGATCTTGGGTCTTGACTTCTTGACCCTCTAGAGGGCACAATTCTTATCCGATTTGAATGAATTTTTGCACGAAGTATTTCGTTATGATATCCAACAACTGTGCCAAGTATGGTTTAAATCGGTTCATAACCTGATATAGCTGTCATATAAACAGATCTGGGGATTTGATTTCTTGAGCTTCTGGAGGGCGCAATTCCTATCCGATTTGGCTGAAATTTTGCATGACGTATTTTATTTTTACTTTCAACAACTGTGTCAAATAAGGTTCAAATCGGTTCATAACCTGATATAGCTGCCATATAAACCGATCTGGGATCTTGACTTCTTGACCCCTAGAGGTCGCAATTATTATCCGATATGCCTGAAATTTTGTACGATGGATCCTCTCATGACCATCAACAAACGTGTTTATTGTGGTCTGAATCGGTCTATAGCCCGATACAGATCCCATATAAATCGTTCTCTCTATTTTACTTCGTGAGTCCCAATGGGCGCAATTCTTATACGAATTGGCTGAAATTTTACACAGGTCTCCAACATATAATTTGATTGTGGTCCGAACCGGACCATATCTTGATATCGTTTTAATAGCAGAGCAACTCTTTTCTTATATCGTTTTTTGCCTAAGAAGAGATGCCGGGAAAAGAACTCGACAAATGCGATCCATGGTGGAGGGTATATAAGATTCGGCCCGGCCGAACTTAGCACGCTTTTACTTGTTTATTCTGTCATTCATATTCCCTTTGACTTGATTAGGTATATCGTCCGTCCGTCTGTTCAGCTTGTTTTTTTGTTATACCCTCCACCATAAGATGGGGGGTATACTAATTTCGTCATTCTGTTTGTAACTACTCGAAATATTCGTCTGAGACCCCATAAAGTATATATATTCTTGATCGTCGTGAAATTTTATGTCGATCTAGCCATGTCCGTCCGTCTGTCCGTCCGTCCGTCCGTCCGTCCGTCCGTCCGTCCGTCTGTCTGTCGAAAGCACGCTAACTTTCGAAGGAGTAAAGCTAGCCGCTTGAAATTTTGCACAAATACTTCTTATTAGTGTAGGTCGGTTGGTATTGTAAATGGGCCATATCGGTCCATGTTTTGATATAGCTGCCATATAAAACGATCTTGGGTCTTGAATTCTTGAGCCTCTAGCGTGCGCAATTCTTACCCGATTGGAATGAAATTTTGCATGACGTGTTTTGCTATGATATCCAACAACTGTGCCAAGTATGGTTCAAATCGGTCCATGACCTGATATAGCTGCCATATAAACCGATCTTGGGTCTTGACTTCTTGAGCCTCTAGCGTGCGCAATTCTTATCCGATTGGGATGAAATTTTGCACGAAGTGTTTTGTTATGATATTCAACAACAGTGCCAAGTATGGTTCAAATCGGTCCATAACCTGATATAGCTACCATATAAACCGATCTTGGGTCTTGACTTCTTGACCCTCTAGAGGGCGCAATTCTTATCTGATTGGAATGGAATTTCGCACGACGTGTTTTGTTATGATATCCAACAACTGTGCCAAGTATGGTTCAAATCGGTCCATAACCTGATATAGCTACCATATAAACCGATCTTGGGTCTTGACTTCTTGACCTTCTAGAGGGCACAATTCTTATCCGATTTGAATGAATTTTTGCACGAAGTATTTCGTTATGATATCCAACAACTGTGCCAAGTATGGTGCAAATCGGTTCATAACCTGATATAGCTGTCATATAAACAGATCTGGGGATTTGATTTCTTGAGCTTCTGGAGGGCGCAATTCCTATCCGATTTGGCTGAAATTTTGCATGATGTATTTTATTTTTACTTTCAACAACTGTGTCAAATAAGGTTCAAATCGGTTCATAACCTGATATAGCTGCCATATAAACCGATCTGGGATCTTGACTTCTTGACCCCTAGAGGTCGCAAATATTATCCGATATGCCTGAAATTTTGTACGATGGATCCTCTCATGACCATCAACAAACGTGTTTATTATGGTCTGAATCAGTATATAGCCCGATACAGATCCCATATAAATCGTTCTCTCTATTTTACTTCGTGAGTCCCAATGGGCGCAATTCTTATACGAATTGGCTGAAATTTTACACAGGTCTCCAACATATAATTTAATTGTGGTCCAAACCGGACCATATCTTGATATCATTTTAATAGCAGAGCAACTCTTTTCTTATATCCTTTTTTGCCTAAGAAGAGATGCCGGGAAAAGAACTCGACAATTGCGATCCATGGTGGAGGGTATATAAGATTCGGCCCGGCCGAACTTAGCACGCTTTTACTTGTTTTTCTATTACTGTCATTTCATTCGCTTCGATCATACATATGTTTAATCTGGCACACTTAGTATATTTCCATTCGGTCTAAAAAGTGTTTTTTCAATAAAAACTTGTATTGGAATTTAATAAAAATTTACGAATTTTAGTGTGTTTTTTATTTTTGTTCGGCTTGATAAAAACCAATGTTTTTTATTTTTGAAGTACATTTTTTGGTACCAAGTTAGGCTGAAATTGGCAACGTAAATGTTCGTGGCTTTCAAACATTCAAGCAAATTTGACATTCCTTCTATCTTCCTCATTTGGCTTGGATTTCAGATGCTTCGAGATAATCTGCGAAAGAAGCTAAAACTCTTCTTCCTGTGTACTTTGGTGTGATAAAGTCGATTCCGCTCAGTGAAATCATACGGAAAATTTATTCAATATATTCGACAATAATCTGTAGTGAAAGTTGCAATTAAAGTGTTTGATTTTTACCAGAAGAGTCAACATCGAAATTCCAAACTATTATTTTGAAGAGTTTTCCGCACATCCATACACGTGGTGCCTGTGTCTGACCATTATCTGTGAAGTGCTTCATTTCTTTATTGGAGCCCACAATCACCCAGTGCTATATTTAAAAGACCAGAGATTTGCTTTTATTATTGGCAATAACAACCTGAGACCATACTACCCACGGGGTAGTGTACTTCGAGACGGTTCTCCAGCTTCCACAGAGGTTTCATTCTGCTCAAATCTCTCCAAGAACTTTGTCAGCCGCACTTTCACTAGGACTGTACCGATTGGGGTACAGATACCCACAAAACGCCTAGTTGGTATAGGTGTACAAAGGTTGCGTTCCGACTACAACGTGGTAGCATCAGAAATCTTAACCTCATAATTGTCTACTACCCAGTAACCTTCCATCTGACCACCAGAGGTGTCGGGCTTAAGACTACGTTTGTGCTCTGAAGGAGTCATAAAGTTCACCTCATCATCCTATTATAATTTTACCATTGTACTGCGGCGAGGGACTCTTTTGCCCCCTATTCAGCTTTGCTACGACAGCAGATTTCTGTCTTGCCACTGAGAGCGGTCATGTGTAAGCTACATTTTACTGGGAAGTTACATGATTGGCCTTATGATCGAATTTTTCGCCAACGTTAATATTTAAGGGATAAGTATATGAGCAAAATGAACTTAAACAAATAATCCCAAATGTTATACAAATTCTGTACACCTAGTCCATTTTACACATTTTTATACCCTCCACCATAAGATGGGGGGTATGCTAATTTCGTCATTCTGTTTGTAACTACTCGAAATATTCGTCTGAGAGCCCATAAAGTATATATATTCTTGATCGTCGTGACATTTTATGTCGATATAGCCATGTCCGTCCGTCTGTCCATCCGTCCGTCCGTCTGTCTGTCGAAAGCACGCTAACTTCCGAAGGAGTAAAGCTAGCCGCTTGAAATTTTGCACAAATACTTCTTATTAGTGTAGGTCGGTTAATATTGTAAATGGGCCATATCGGTCCATGTTTTGATATAGCTGCCATATAAACCGATCTTGGGTCTTGACTTCTTGAGCCTCTAGAGTGCGCAATTCTTATCCGATTGAAATGAAATTTTGCACGACATGTTTTGTTATTATATTCAACAACTGTGACAAGTATGGTTTAAATCGGCCTATAACCTGATATAGCTGCCATATAAACCGATCTTGGGTCTTGACTTCTTGAGCCTCTAGATGGCGCAATTCTTATCCGAATGGAATGGAATTTCTCACGACGTGTTTTGTTATGATACCCCCAACAACTGTGCCAAGTATGGTTCAAATCGGTCCATAACCTGATATAGCTGCCATATAAACCGATCTTGGGTCTTGACTTCTTGAGCCTCTAGAGGGCACAATTCTTATCCGATTTGAATGAATTTTTGCACGTAGTGTTTTGTTATTATATCCAACAACTGTGCCAAGTATGGCTTAAATCGGTCCATAACCTGATATAGCTGTCATATAAACAGATCTGGGGATTTGACTTCTTGAGCTTTTAGAGGGCGCAATTCTTATCCGATTTGGCTGAAATTTTGCATGACGTGTTTTATTTTTACTTTCAACAACTGTGTCAAATAAAGTTCAAATCGGTTCATAACCTGATATAGCTGCCATATAAACCGATCTGGGATCTTGACTTCTTGACCCCTATAGGTCGCAATTATTATCCGATTTGCCTGAAATTTTTTACGACAATCCTCTCATGACCATCAATATACGTGTTTATTATGGTCTGAATCGGTCTATAGTCCGATACAGCTCCCATATAAATCGTTCTCTCTATTTTACTTCGTGAGCCCCAATGGGCCCAATTCTTATACGAATTGGCTGAAATTTTACACAGGTCTCCAACATATAATTTAATTGTGGTCCGAACCGGACCATATCTTGATATCGTTTTAATAGCAGAGCAACTCTTTTCTTATATCCCTTTTTGCCTAAGAGGAGATGCCGGGAAAAGAACTCGACAAATGCGATCCATGGTGGAGGGTATATAAGATTCGGCCCGGCCGAACTTAGCACGCTTTTACTTGTTATATATGGGGCTGAAGTCAAAGTAAAATACATGATGATTTCATACCCCAGTTTAAATTTTGCAAACATTAAACTCATTGAAAGAAAAAAAATATTTATTTTAATCCAAATTAGTTTTCAGATTAGTATCGTTGTTAAAATTTAATTTTTATAAAACATTGATCATAAAAAAATGGTTTAATTTTCATTAATTTTAAGTTAAATATTTTATTTCCTTTTGTTTTTGTTGCTTATCATATTTAATAATTTTTTTTGTCCCTTTGGGAAAGAAACTATTTTCCTGCTTTATAACTTGTATAACATGAGGGAAGCAAAATTGCAAACATATCCCAAAATTTTTCAACTTTATCGCATGATATATAAAAATTATTAATTCCGCTCTAGGCAAGAAACTTTCATACACTTTCAACAAGTATCCCGAGCGTGCAGAAGGCCTTCAACATGTCCGGATAGTGTTGGTAAGTGTCGTTATAAGAATACATTTATTTTGTCGTCTTTCATTTATACAAGAAAGAGAAGCTTTATCGAAGAGAGTTGATCGAAGAGATTGAACGAAGAGAGAACGCAATGTGGAGCACCCACGAGTCGAACACACTGATGTACATACATATATTTTGTCCATACAGAGTTTTATACTCTTTTTGTTTCTGATCAATTCATCATCAATGATTGCCTTCTCTTCGCTCACACTCTTCGCATCGCTTTTGGGTTTCCAAAGAAAATATAACCCCTTGTGGGCTGTTTAATACAGCAGAAATTTGAATTTATGCGATACTTTGAATTTTGCTTCGTTCATACAAAATGTGCTAGCACAAATTTTTTTTGTTAAAGTTTATAATAATGTTTTCATAGTTTATAGAAATCTTAGATTTAGAAATACTTATGGAAATTAAATCTAATATATGATATCATTATGTGAATAAAATGTTTCGACTTTACTTCAAAATGAACCGCTAAAACCGATATAGACGTTTCTCTACAAAAAGGGGTGGGTTAATGAATTTGGAGTGATTATGGAGTTAGGGATCCTATACAAAATTCGCCATTTGGGATTACGGTAGGTGAGGGTATTTCTCAAGGTGATTTCTCAATGACATCAAAGAAATCCATGTGATGTTTTGGTTAATACTCGTATAGTCATTTATACATTCTTATAGTTTTTTTTTACGATAGATTTGGTTTATGTCAGAAATGAAAACTTTAAATAATCCTATCCCATTTCCTCATTTTAATTCTCTCTCGTTACTATAGTCTGGTTATTTTTCTTCTTCCGGTTTCCATTTTATTTTTTTTTTTTTTATTTTAAACAATTCCACCTCTAGTAAATTTAAGGGTACATCTGAAGGGAGTCTATAATGTCTATAATAAAGATTGTTTTGGAAAATAGGCCTGCTAGGAAAAGGACAGGAACCCCCCACAGACTGTTGCTAGTTTTATCAATGGCTCCCGCAGTCCTGTCTCTTATCAGGTTTAATGATGCTTAATATCTATAAGAAACTTGCATCAGAATGAACATTTTTTGTTTATGTACATTACAGAATTTTGGCGCCCAACGTGGGGCCGGAAGAATTTAAAAATAGATATAGCTGATAGACTTTCAAGGCAGATGGCCGAGGAAGAGTTCATAGAAATAATTGCTCGGAATTTGCGACCCGAGATCAGACAGGACCTGCTTTACGTACCCATTCGTTCCCTTTCACATTTAAGAAGACTCGTGCAGATGCGTGAGAATTTGTGGAACGATGAGAACGTCCGTAAGACGTTGGCTCAACGTGCTCCGAATCCAGGTTTTCCTGCTCGTCGCCATGTATCGGAAATTGATCAGGAACCATCACCTGATCAGACTCAATGTCATGTGGATGCCATTAATACATCTAATTCCAATTACAAATGTTGGAATTGTGACAATTCTGGCCACAACTGGCAAGACTGCCTCGAGGAGAGGACCATTTTTTGTTATGGATGCGGCGCTAAAAAAGTGTACAAGCCTCAATGCACTAGATGTATCACTCGCAGTCAACTTTCAAAAAACTTGAAACCGAATGGTCCAAGCAAGGACCATCCCTAGATTCTACCTCGACCAATAAATCGTTTCTACTTAGTGGAGAAATACCCGGCATTGACAAAGGCACCAATGTGACTAACTCTCAGAAGATTTCGATTTTGAAACGTACTAACGATTTTGGAGATGTATCAGACAGTGAGACCTCACGTATAATATACCCTAGGTTACCTTTTCACAAGCGATGGGAATTATATGTTAAGAAAAGAAACGAGATTTTCAACGTTTCTACAGTTACTCGAATGAGGAAACCCAAAAGGTCCACAATTCGACTTAGACATTTTTATAAGATGAAGAGGCTTTCCAAGATAGTTAATATATCCACCATAGTAGCAAATGCCCATGATAAGCGATACTATGCCAAGGTATCCTTCCTGAATTTTCAGGAATATGGTCTCTTAGATACAGGGGCTAACGTTAGCTGCATCGGTGGGGATTTGGCTAAACAGGATTTTACTTCTTTTCCCAATTTTTTCTCTTACCAGTCATTAGTGAATACCGCAGATGGCAAGGGACAAAAGGTCCTAGGTCGGATCGACGTTAATGTCACGTTTAGGAATAAGACCAGAAGCCTAAGCCTTTACATTGTCCCTACGATTGCGCAAAAACTGATCCTCGGGATAGATTTCTGGAAGTCATTCCATTTGATTCAGAACGTTTTGAATTCCACCGATTTACTTGCTCTGAATGGTGATGGCATATGTGTGCCCAATACTTCTAATGACTTTAATCAGGAGATTTTGGAGAGAAGATTGGATGCGGTTATCGAACTTTATCCTAACTTCGAGACTCAGGGTTTGGGACGGACCGATCTTATCGAGCATACTATCGATGTCGGAGACTCCGCACCGGTAAAGCAAAGGTTTTACCCCGTCTCACCGGCAGTGGAAAAACTAATGTTTAAAGAGATCGATAGAATGCTAGAATTAGGTGTCATCAAACCTTCAACTTTGGCTTGGAGTACGCCGATGCGTTTGGTGGTAAAACCAAACAAGGTCCGACTATGTTTGGATGCTCGCAAGCTGAATGCGGTGACAAAGAAGGACGCTTATCCGCTTCCAAACAAAGAAGGAATCTTTTCTATGCTGCCCAAGGCGAATATTATTACAAAGCTGGACCTTAAAGACGCCTTCTGGCAGATTGGCCTGGATGAGCGGTCCAGACATTTAACGGCATTCACGGTCCCGGGTAGGCCGCTATACCAATTTGTGGTTATGCCGTTCGGACTGTGCAATGCCCCTCAAACTATGTGCCGTCTCATGGATGCTCTAATCCCTCCAGATCTCAGGCATTCTGTATTCGGTTACCTAGATGATCTTGTGATAGTTTCTGAGGACTTTGATACTCATTTAGAGGTACTTATGAGATTATCCTCCCAATTTCTTAAAGCTAACTTGACTCCGTGTGAACTATTTGGGATATGTTATAGGTTACGGAGGAGTAACGACAGACCCTGAAAAGATTACCGCTATTACCAACTGGCCTGTACCCAATAACTTGAAACAAGTTCGCGGTTTTCTTGGTCTAGCTGGTTGATATAGACGTTTTCTTCAAAACTTTTCGACCGAGACCTTCCGCATTACTGAGGTTCTATCCACGAAACGTAAATTCCAGTGGACAGACGAGGCTCAGAGAGCCTTTGATCGGGTCAATTCTCTTCTCACCTCTGCACCAGTTTTAAGTAATCCGGATTATAGCCGGAAGTTCTACTTACATTGCGATGCAAGTGACTTTGGAATTGGCGCAGTTCTGGTCCAACTTGACGATGAAGGAAATGAACGCTCGATCGCGTTCATGAGTAAGAAATTGAACACCGCTCAGCGTAACTATAGTGTTACAGAGCGGGAATGTCTGTCGGCTCTCGAGGCCATAAAGAAATTCAGGTGTTATCTGGAACTTCAAGAATTTGAAGTCGTGACAGACCATTCCAGCCTTCTGTGGCTAATGCGTCAACCCGATTTAAGTGGCAGACTTGCACGTTGGGTGTTTAAACTACAGCCGTACAAGTTTACCATCAGCCACAGAAAGGGGAAAGATCACATAGTTGCAGATTGTTAAAAACACGACTCGCGCTTATTGAGGATTGAAAAGACACTAATTTTATTTTGAAACAATTCTTTCTTACTTTCTATCTTACAGCCTATTTCTTAATCTATCTACATTCTGGGAATCCTTATGTGCTATCTATCGAGTAATTGAAGAGGCATGTCATATGGCTGCGACCTTCTGAAATGGTTTTAGCCTGGGTGCATATGTCTGGAGTGGGTCATAAAATCTTTATTATCTCTTTGCGTTATCATATGCCGCAGACAACAAACATAAATTTTCCATTGGGAAATTTCCATAATTTCAATCCAATTAAAACCATCTGTAAACTGAAACCATATGACGATAGCAAGCGTTTGTTTATTAAGGCTATACTTATTCTAATAGTTGAGGAAAATATGTTTGAGAAATTCAAACATTTTGCGCGGGGCCAAAGTGAATAGTTGTATTCCGTCTAGACTTCCTGCATCTCCTTATTAAACATGTCATCGCTACTAGGCTGGCCCCCAGGATTAACAGCAGAGATAAGTGGCCTGAGATGTGATGAAACTTGAGACCGTTTAGCTGAAGTTCAGTGGCATCGATCGTCCTCAACTGGGACTCTATGTCAGCTATTCTTGCCGAGTGATTTACCACCATAGAGCTTAAGGGCTTCACGGAAAAATTAGATATCCGGCTGACGTCCGTAACAAAATGCGATCTGTCCTCTGCTATTCGTTTGGATTCAGGGTTGAATGGTGTTGATATTGTAGCTCCTTGTACTCTTAGTGTACATCCTGGCTTCAAGGTAATGACGCTCTGCATTGGCAACTGGATTATTTGTTGTGATTCTTTCTGGCAAGACACGTGAGCGGTAGTTTGCTGAAATGCTTTGAACAGCCAACTATTGTCTGCATGAAGCTTTGTCCATAGCAATTCTAATCTCGTTTCAATGAAATGACAATTAGGCGTCGTCAAGGGCTTAAGGGGATACACTTCGCAGGAATGGTCCTTTACATCTATCCAAGCCCAATTTCCTTCGCAAATATACTCATCTTCCGCATACAACTGACACGCATTCAGATCAGCTTGAGTCATTACATGGTATGCGTCTATGTCAAAATTGTAGATTATATAATGCCCTGTGAGCTGGGCCATAAATTTGTCCCCATGCAGCAGGACAGGTAGAGGGATTATTCGATGTAATTGAGATGTATGCTGTGGGAACAATGGAATTTTAGCGGCAACTACAAGCTTGTCGTCAATTAACGCAGCATTCGCGGAAAGAAGCTTGTATACTGCTCTAATTTGCTCGTATTTCTTCCCGGGGAATTTCAAGTGATCAGGCATATGTTCTCTTATCCTTGACATCTCAGCTTGAAGTTGCATTGGCGTAATTAGGGAAGGATTGAGTTTTCCATGATTAATATCGATAAGCAGGTCTATCATACTCGACTGCACTCTCTCATTCTCGCGGATTATCGAGTCCAAATCCTTGGTAACCATAAAAAACCTGATTGACTCTCTGTAAACGAAGTATGACTCCTTCATAACCTCCGTGATGTTATTCATCTGGTCTCCGATCTTCTTGAAGTTGTTATTTACGTCTTCCATTGTAGTACGCAATATGTTAACCGTGGACTCCACGACAGTTGCTTGCCTTTGCATCATGAATTTTAGGTTATATTGATTTTCTAGCAAGTTGCGCATATCTTCTTCCAACTGCTTCCGATCTTCCGCGTCCATGGTTCCGAATAAAACGTGCTGGAGAGAGCCTATAAATTCCAATGGAGCTCGTTTCGCCCTCCTTGTAGACCCCAGGAACAGAAACTCATTTGTCTCTTGCAAGCTTCGGACTAGTCTCCCCATTGTGTTCAGAATATTGTCACACTGAGCTTCAAATGTTTGCAGTTTATCGCATAGTGGCATCATAGTTTTTAGTACTTTATCGCATTTATTCAGGGATTCAAAAAAAGGAAGCATATTAAAAATAATGATCATGTTCCATTTCGAAGCAATGACATTTACTGATCCCATATGGTCTAAGTACACCGCTGCTGTCTCCTGAAGCTCGGTGATGTTGGTTAGGTTATTTGCTGCCGTAGATCTTAAGTGTGGTAGAACAAGCAGCAAAAGCATCGCGTAGCTTACCAGATTACTACAACGTTTTCGGCTAGAACTACCGCTTGTCGGTATTTCCTTTGATTTTACTCCCTCCGACGGACACAACTTATTCATGGGCCTCCTTATCAACCCAGTTTGGGTTTTAATCTTTTGCAGTTGTTTCCACCTGTCAAGTGATGTCACTTTGTCCTCGCTGGGAGTTTCGGGGCAGCTTATCAACGGCCTACCAATTAGAAAATGGCCTGGAGTCAGGACTTCGATGTCATCAGCTCTCTCATCCATGTTATAAAGTGGCCTAGAATTCAAAACCGCTTCAATCTGATATAAAAGCGTAGACATTTCCTCAAATGTCAATTTACTTTCGCCGATGACCCTTCGTAGATGGTATTTCATGGACTTTACCGCCGCTTCCCATATCCCTCCAAAGTGAAGACTTGCTGGTGGAATGAAATGCCACTGCAATTTCTCCAGTGCTAGTATTGGTGCAAGTTTATTGTTTTCCTTTATGGCCATTTGGAAATCTCTATCCAGATGATTCACCGCTCCCACAAAATTTGTCCCATTGTCTGAGTAAATATGGCTGCTTTTACCTCTTCTGGCAAATAAACGTTTTAGCGCCGCGAGAAAAGCCTGTGATGTCAAGCTGCTCACGGCCTCCAAATGTATTGCTTTTGTCGTCATACAGATGAATACTGCAATGTATCCCTTAACACAAATTACAGCAGCATATGCTCTTTCCGAGGCATCCGCAAACCCATGCAATTGTGCACCAGTTGAGCCAGAAACTTGCAACCAGCGAGGTATTCTAATCGATGTCAAAGCATTTAATTTATCAGTGAATCCAATCCACTGCCTCTTCAAGTAATCTTCTAACTGGTTATCCCATCCGATCTCCATCACCCACAGTTGTTGAATAAATAGCTTCGCTGTTATTGTCACTGGAGTAAGCCATCCTAAGGGGTCGAATATTCTGGCCAAATAGGACAGAGCTTTTCGTTTAGTTATATCATGGCCTTCAAATTTTTGTGTTGAAAACCCGAAAGTATCATATACTGGATACCATTGCAGCCCTAATGTTTTAAGACATTCATCTTCTTCTATGCGCAACACATCATTCACTCTCTGTTCATTTATTCCCTTCAGAATATCCTTGTTATTTGAAATCCATTTTCTTAGTTTGAATCCATATTTCACCAAATGTATGTTAACTGTTTCCTGAATCTCCTTGCACCTTGTGATTGTATCCGCTCCCGTGAATAAGTCGTCCATGTAGAAAGCGTTTTTGATTATGTTGCCAATTGTATCGTCATCACACCTATCTCCAAATTCGGCTAAAGTCCTTAAAGCGAGGAACGGTGCACATGCTGTACCGTACGTCACTGTTGTCAATTTGTAATTTTTGACCGGTTGGTCGTGGCTAGATCTCCACAAAACATATTGATAGTCTTGGGCATCCTCATGCACCCAAATTTGGCGGTACATCTTTTCCACGTCTGCGCTTATTACGAACTGGTGTTTTCGCCACTTTCTAAGTATATCAAAAATGTCTTTCTGTAACCTTGGCCCGAAGTACAGAATGTCATTTAAGCTCTTTCCATTTGATGTCTTTGAAGATGCATCAAACACGACTCTCAGTTTCGTGGTTAAACTGCTTTCCCGTACGACCGCTTGGTGAGGAAGATAATATTTTCCCCCCATTTCCGCCTTAACTCTCACCATATGCCCCATAGCAATGTATTCTTCCATAAACTGGTCATATGCTGCTTTGAGCTCCGAGTTGTTACATAACTTCTTCTCAATATTCAGGAATCGTGCCATGGCTCTTCTATATGAGTCTCCCAATCCAATATCTTCCTTGAACGGAAGTCGCACTATGAAACGTCCATCACTCGCTGTCGATGTTGTGGACTCATAATTCACCAAGCAAGAATCGCCTTTTTCCGCTTCGTGGTCGTCTTTCACTTCTTCAATTTCCCAAAATCGTTCCAAAGTAGTAGTAGCTACCATTCTTTCACTGCTTCGCTTCTTCGCCGTAATGGACCCAGACAATATCCATCCTAGCTTCGTCTTCTGGGCTAAAATCCGATCTTTCTTGTAAATGCCATGCTGAAGGATTTCTTGGTAGATGTCACTTCCAATAAGTACATCGATTCGGTCTGACGACGTAAAGTCGGGATCTGCAAGCATAAAATTACGCCATTTATTTATTCTATACTCACATTTTGAATCCTTTTGCACGGAAGCCAATTCCGGAAGTACGACTGCCTCTATGTTGACCACATAATCACTCAGAAACCGGGGCTTAACTTCCATGAATACTTTCGATTTGGCTTTTCCGACGACTACTCCGCCAAGTCCATGCAAAGTTACATCCGTCTTAACCTTCGGTAGTTGTAGAATTTGTACAGCTTCCTCGCTGATCGACGAAGTTTGTGCGCAGGGATCTATTAATGCTCTCAATGTTAAGAACTCGTTTTGCCTCGACTTCACTCGTATCTGCGCAGTTGCAATTAAAACATGATGACTCTCATTTATTGTAGCATAAGTCGATTTGCCGCTTGTTGCCGATTTAATCATGTGTAGGCTGGTATGGTGTCTCCCGTTGCATATAAAGCAATTCATTCTGCTTCCACATTTCTTTGCGGCATGGTGATTCAAACAGTTACTGCACAGCTCGTTCTTTTTGACCCATGCTACCCTCTCCTTGATAGCTAACTTCTTATACTCTTGACAATGATAAATGTTGTGACCAACGCTCTCACAATAACCACATTTTACGTGACTGTCGTAGTCTTTCGCTGCTGTTGCTGCTTCAACGTCGAATTGCCTTCTTGAAGTGCTGCTTTCATCCGCAGTCCAAACTGTCTTTAAAGTTTGATAACGTTGCTCTAAAAACTTAAGTATATCGCCGATCTCCTGAATTTCTGTAGACCTTTTCGTTGTTTGCTCATACTGTAGACGTGTCTCCTTATCCAATTTTCTAAATATGATGTGCGCCAAAATTGGATATGCATCTCCCAGTTTCAAATTCATGGCTTTTATCCCCTCTATACACTCTATAGATGTATCCAGTAATTGTTTGATGCTGAGCGCCGATGTCCCATTCACATTTAGTTGATCTAATAGTTTGTCTAAATAATGGGTGAATAAATTCCTTTTGTTGTCGTACCTTTGACATAAAGTTTGTAAAGCAGTTTCATAGCCAGTGCGTGTCAATGGCATGTTTTGCACCAGCTGCAGTGCATCCCCTTTCAGCGCAGACTTCAAACGAAAAAGCTTTTCTTGGTATGAAGAACTTTCATCATCATGAACCAAAGTACGGAATAGCTCATAGAAAGTATTCCAATCTTCGAGACGCCCACTGAACTCCGGAATTCTTATCTTCTCCATTATAACGGACTTTCTTTCTGCTGCTTCCAAGGAAATCGACTTTTCCATTATTCTCACTTGTTCCACATTAAAGTCCGACTCTGCTTGCATCCACTGATGAGCTCTCCAAACGCTAACTTTTCCTTCTTTCATCATTTCGGTATAAATGTCCCGGAGTCTCCGCATCTGGTCATCCAATCTTTCGTACAATTTTTGTAAATAGTACTTATCTCTTAAGTTTTCTCCTTGCTTTATCATCACATTCAATGCTTCCAAGTTAACATCAAAAGCAGTTTGCAGTGAAGTCATGCGACTGCTGTCCTTATCTCTTGTTACCTCGCCCATCGCCATTAATTTCGATGATGATGTAGCTCTATCTAAACCACTTTGTTTTTGTCTGGTTTCCATCTCTACGCCTGCTTCCAGATCATTATTGTTCAAGAGCTCCAGTATGTTCTCTTTCAACGTCTGTGTTTGATCGTACACATTGGTGACGAAATAATCGTCGTTCTCACATTTTTCACCTTTTTTGCTGAGTGTCTCGTCATTCACCTGAAACTTGGCCCATAGCTCTTCCGCCTTTTTAATCGCGCCAGATATCATTTGAACACGATATCCTCTTCCCTCTGCTGTACTCTGCATTCCCTTTAGTTCGTTGATAATAGCTATTTGGGCTTTGTATAACTCCTCACGGCTTGGCATTTTGAGTTTTTTTATACCCTCCACCATAAGATGGGGGGTATACTAATTTCGTCATTCTGTTTGTAACTACTCGAAATATTCGTCTGAGACCCCATAAAGTATAAATATTCTTGATCGTCGTGACATTTTATGCCGATCTAGCCATGTCCGTCCGTCTGTCCGTCTGTCCGTCCGTCCGTCCGTCCGTCCGTCTGTCTGTCGAAAGCACGCTAACTTCCGAAGGAATAAAGCTAGCCGCTTGAAATTTTGCACAAATACTTCTTATTAGTGTAGGTCGGTTGGTATTGTAAATGGGCCATATCGGTCCATGTTTTGATATAGCTGCCATATAAACCGATCTTGGGTCTTGACTTCTTGAGCCTCTACAGTGCGCAATTCTTATCCGATTGGGATGACATTTTGCACGACGTGTTTTTCTATGATATCCAACAACTGTGCCAAGTATAGTTTAAATCGGTCCATAACCTGATATGGCTGCCATATAAACCGATCTTGGGTCTTGACTTCTTGAGCCTCTAGCGTGCGCAATTCTTATCCGATCAGAATGAAATTTTGCACGACGTGTTTTGTTATGATATCCAACAATTGTGCCAAGTATGGTTCAAATCGGTCCATAACCTGATATAGCTGCCATATAAACCGATCTTGGGTCTTGATTTCTTGAGCCTCTAGAGTGCGCAATTCTTATCCGATTGAAATGAAATTTTGCACGACGTGTTTTGTTATTATATCCAACAACAGTGCCAAGTATGGTTCAAATCGGTCCATAACCTGATATAGCTGCCATATAAACCGATCTTGGGTCTTGACTTCTTGAGCCTCTAGAGGGCGCAATTCTTATCCGATTGAAATGGAATTTCGCACGACGTGTTTTATTATGATACCCAATAACTGTGGCAAGTATGGTTCAAATCGGTCCATAACCTGATATAGCTGCCATATAAACCGATCTTGGGTCTTGACTTCTTGAGCCTCTAGAGGACACAATTCTTATCCGATTTGAATGAATTTTTGCACGAAGTATTTCGTTATGATATCCAACAACTGTGCCAAGTATGGTTGAAATCGGTCAATAACCTGATATAGCTGTTATATAAACAGATCTGGGGATTTGACTTCTTGAGCTTCTAGAGGGCGCAATTCCTATCCGATTTGGCTGAAATTTTGCATGACGTATTTTATTTTTACTTTCAACAACTGTGTCAAATAAGGTTCAAATCGGTTCATAACCTGATATAAACCGATCTGGGATCTTGACTTCTTGACCCCTAGAGGTCGCAATTATTATCCGATATGCCTGAAATTTTGTACGATGGATCCTCTCATGACCATCAACAAACGTGTTTATTATGGTCTGAATCGGTCTATAGCCCGATACAGATCCCATATAAATCTTTATCTCTATTTTACTTCGTGAGCCCTAATGAGCGCAATTCTTATACGAATTGGCTGAAATTTTACACAGGTCTCCAACATATAATTTAATTGTGGTCCGAACCGGACCATATATTGATATCGTTTTAATAGCAGAGAAACTCTTTTCTTATATCCTTTTTTGCCTTAGAAGAGATGCCGGGAAAAGAACTCGACAAATGCGATCCATGGTGGAGGGTATATAAGATTCGGCCCGGCCGAACTTAGCACGCTTTTACTTGTTTTTTTTTGTAGTTTTGGTAGAAGTAGTAGTTGGTATTAGTTTGTTTGTAGAGTTGTAGGATTTCTACTTAGTTCACTAATTTTTCAAAGGTTCGAAGGACCAAAATGTTAAAAACACGACTCGCGCTTATTGAGGATTGAAAAGACACTAATTTTATTTTGAAACAATTCTTTCTTACTTTCTATCTTACAGCCTATTTCTTAATCTATCTACATTCTGGGAATCCTTATGTGCTATCTATCGAGTAATTGAAGAGGCATGTCATATGGCTGCGACCTTCTGAAATGGTTTTAGCCTGGGTGCTTATGTCTGGAGTGGGTCATAAAATCTTTATTATCTCTTTGCGTTATCATATGCCGCAGACAACAAACATAAATTTTCCATTGGGAAATTTCCATAATTTCAATCCTATTAAAACCATCTGTAAACTGAAACCATATGACGATAGCAAGCGTTTGTTTATTAAGGCTATACTTATTCTAATAGTTGAGGAAAATATGTTTGAGAAATTCAAACACAGATGCACTATCCAGAATTCCCGTGGAGGAGATATCGGCTGTCGAGATTTTGGACCCAGGAATCGACTTTGATTCACCTTACTTTGATGATCTTGACTATCAAGAATTGAGAGATAGGGTTTGTCAGAACCAGAGTAAATATCCGGACATAAAGGTTGTGAACAAGTTCATTTATTGTCGCACAGAGCATTACTCTAGGGACGAATCCCAGGAACAGCAGAGCTGGAAGTTATGGATTCCGAAGAATTTACGCGCAGTAAATATAGCGAAAGCTCATGATTTACCCGAGATGGCACATGGAGGTATGGGTAAGACCCTTGATTTATTGCGACGGACATTTTTCTGTCCTGGAATGGTTCGAGACGTAAGGGATTATGTCCGCAATTGTGAAGTTTGCAAAACCACAAAGGCCCCTAATGCGTTGTTGAAGCCTCCTATGGGAAACCTGCCTGAAACCGAGCCTGGACCATATCCAAGAAGTAAATCCGGCCATGTCGGGATCTTTATCGTCGTGGATCATTTTTCGAAATTTCATTGGCTCTGTCCTCTGAAAAAATTCACCGCTTCGCCAATTCAAGATTTTCTTTTAAAACACATATTTCATGTGTACGGCGTCCCTGAAAGCTTGGTCAGTGATAATGGGAGTCAGTTCCGATCCCACGACTTGAACGCCTTTCTGACGTCCTATGGCGTCAAGCATATTTATACAGCATTATACTCGCCACAATCAAATGCCTCGGAACGGGTAAACCGTTCTTTGATTGCGGGTATAAGGGCTTATTTGAAGGACAGCCATAAGGAATGGGACCAAAAGCTGACACACATAAGTTGTGCTCTGAGGAATTCTATTCATCAAACGATTCATTGCTCGCCATATCATGCCCTCTTTGGGTTTGATATGGTGACGCATGCATCCTCCTATCGACTGCTTAAGGAGTTAGAGATGTTAAATGAACCCACCACAATTTTATCGAATGACGATCGACTTCAGCTTATGCGACAGGACATAAGAAAATACATTAAGACCGCTTTTGATGCAAATCATCATAACTATGATCTTAGATCTAGACCCCGAGACTTTGCTGATGGACAAATGGTATATCGCAGGAACTTTGCGCAAAGTTGCTTTGAGAAATCCTTCAATGCAAAGTTAGCTCCGGTTTTCATTAAGGCAAAGGTGAAAGAGAAGCTGGGCAAACATTACTACATTCTCGAAGACACTGCTGGTAAGAGTAGTGGCACGTACCATGCGAAAGATATTCGTACTTAACCGTCGTGTTTTCCATCTAATTAAGATGTGGATAACCTTTCTTAATTATCCGGTTTGTATTGGACGTTTTTTTTCAGAAAGACTTTTTTTTACATATAGAAAAATTATTACAAATTAACTTAATTTTTCATCATTCGCGAACAAATTCTATTTATATGTGTACTTAAGGGGTTAATAACAATGTTGTTGCAGCGCATAGACACTGAGAATGAGTACATAATTTTTCTGTTTACAGGCAGAACTTCCGCACTTCCGATTTTGCTGTTCTTTGATTTATGAACAACTGGTTTTACAGCGTAGTTGTTGTGTTTTGCACTTCTTTAGGATGCACATGTTTCTTATTCTGTCATTCATATTCCCTTTGACTTGATTAGGTATATCGTCCGTCCGTCTGTCATTTCATTCGCTTCGATCATACATATGTTTAATCTGGCACACTTAGTATATTTCCATTCGGTCTAAAAAGTGTTTTTTCAATAAAAACTTGTATTGGAATTTAATAAAAATTTACGAATTTTAGTGTGTTTTTTTATTTTTATTCGGCTGGATAAAAATCAATGTTTTTTATTTTTGAAGTACATTTTTTGGTACCAAGTTAGGCTGAAATTGGCAACGTAAATGTTCGTGGCTTTTAAACATTCAAGCAGATTTGACATTCCTTCTATCTTCCTCATTTGGCTTGGATTTCAGATGCTTCGAGATAATCTGCGAAAGAAGCTAAAACTCTTCTTCCTGTGTACTTTGGTGTTATAAAGTCGATTCCGCTCAGTGAAATCATACGGAAAATTTATTCAATATATTCGACAATAATCTTTAGTGAAAGTTGCAATTATTTTTTGATTGCATTTTGAAGAGTTTTCCGTTTTTTATTTTTTTATTTTGAAGAGTTTTCCGCACATCCATACACGTGGTGCCTGTGTCTGACCATTATCTGTGAAGTGCTTCATTTCTTTATTGGAGCCCACAATCACCCAGTGCTATATTTAAAAGACCAGAGATTTGCTTTTATTATTGGCAATAACAACCTGAGACCATACTACCCACGGGGTAGTGTACTTCGAGACGGTTCTCCAGCTTCCACAGAGGTTTCATTCTGCTCAAATCTCTCCAAGAACTTTGTCAGCCGCACTTTCACTAGGACTGTACCGATTGGGGTACAGATACCCACAAAACGCCTAGTTGGTATCGGTGTACAAAGGTTGCGTTCCGACTACAACGTGGTAGCATCAGAAATCTTAACCTCATAATTGTCTACTACCCAGTAACCTTCCATCTGACCACCAGAGGTGTCGGGCTTAAGACTACGTTTGTGCTCTGAAGGAGTCATAAAGTTCACCTCATCATCCTATTATAATTTTACCACTGTACTGCGGCGAGGGACTCTTTTGCCCCCTATTCAGCTTTGCTACGACAGCAGATTTCTGTCTTGCCACTGAGAGTGGTCATGTGTTAGCTACATTTTACTGGGAAGTTACATGATTGGCCTTATGATCGCATTTTTCGCCAACGTTAATATTTAAGGTATAAGTATATGAGCAAAATGAATTTAAACAAATAATCCCAAATGTTATACAAATTCTGTACACCTAGTCCATTTAACACATTTTTATATATATGGGGCTGAAGTCAAAGTAAAATACATAATGATTTCATACTCCAGTTTAAATTTTGCAAACATTAAACTCATTGAAAGAAAAATAAGTTCGGCCGGGCCGAATCTTATATACCCTCCACCATGGATCGCATTTGTCGAGTTCTTTTCCCGGCATCTCTTCTTAGGCAAAAAAGGATATAAGGAAAAGAGTTGCTCTGCTATTAAAACGATATCAAGATATGGTCCGGTTCGGACCACAATTAAATTATATGTTGGAGACCTGTGTAAAATTTCAGCCAATTCGTATAAGAATTGCGCCCATTGGTGCTCACGAAGTAAAATAGAGAGAACGATTTATATGGGATCTCTATCGGGCTATAGACCGATTCAGACCATAATAAACACGTTTGTTAATGGTCAGGAGAGGATCCATTGTACAAAATTTCAGGCATATTGGATAATAATTGCGACCTCTAGGGGTCAAGAAGTCAAGATCCCAGATCGGTTTATATGGCAGCTATATCAGGTTATGAACCGATTTGAACCTTATTTGACACAGTGGTTGAAAGTACAAATAAAATACATCATGCAAAATTTCAGCCAAATCGGATAGGAATTGCTCCCTCTAGAAGCTCAAGAAGTCAAATCCCCAGATCTGTTTATATGACAGCTATATCAGGTTATGGGCCGATTTCAACCATACTTGGCACAGTTGTTGGATATCATAACAAAATACTTCGTGCAAATATTCATTCAAATCGGATAAGAATTGTGCCCTCTAGAGGCTCAAGAAGTCAAGACCCAAGATCGGTTTATATGGCAGCTATATCAGGTTATGAACCGATTTAAACCATACTTTGCACAGTTGTTGAGTATCATAACAAAACACGTCGTGCGAAATTCCATTCCAATCGGATAAGAATTGCGCCCTCTAAAGGCTCAAGAAGTCAAGACCCAAGATCGGTTATATGGCAGCTATATCAGGTTATGGACCGATTTGAACCATACTTGGCACAGTTGTTGGATATAATAACGAAATACGTCGTGCAAAATTTCATTGTGATCGGATAAGAAGTGCGCACGCTAGAGGCTCAAGAAGTCAAGACCCAAGATCGGTTTATATGGCAGCTATATCAGGTTATGGACCGACTTGAACCATACTTGGCACAGTTATTGGATATCATAGCAAAACATGTCGTGCAAAATTTCATTCCAATCGGATAAGAATTGCGCACTCTACAGGCTCAAGAATTCAAGACCCAAGATCGGTTTATATGGCAGCTATATCAAAACATGGACCGATATGGCCCATTTACAATACCAACCGACCTACACTAATAAGAAGTATTTGTGCAAAATTTCAAGCGGCTAGCTTTACTCCTTCGGAAGTTAGCGTGCTTTCGACAGACAGACGGACGGATGGACGGACGGACGGACAGACGGACGGACGGACAGACGGACGGACAGACGGACGGACAGACGGACGGACATGACTAGATCGACATAAAATGTCACGACGATCAAGAATATATATACTTTATGGGGTCTTAGACGAATATTTCTAGTAGTTACAAACAGAATGACGAAATTAGTATACCCTCTATCTTATGGTGGAGGGTATAAAAATATTTATTTTAAACCAAATTAGTTTTCAGATTAGTATCGTTGTTAAAATTTAATTTTTATGAAACATTGATCATAAAAAAATGGTTTAATTTTCATTATTATACCCTCCTCCATAAGATGGAGGGTATACTAATTTCGTCATTCTGTTTGTAACTACTTGAAACATTCGTCTGAGACCCATTAAGTATATATATTCTTGATCGTCGCGACATTTTATGTCGATCTAGCCATGTCCGTCCGTTTGTCCGTCCGCCCGTCCGTCCGTCCGTCCGTCTGTCTGTCCAAAGCACGCTAACTTCCGAAGGAGTAAAGCTAGCCGCTTGAAATTTTGCACAAATACTTTTTATTAGTGTAGGTCGGTTGGTATTGTAAATGGGCCATATCGGTCTATGTTTTGATATAGCTGCCATATAAACCGATCTTGGGTCTTGACTTCTTGAGCCTCTAGAGTGCGCAATTCTTATCCGATTGGAATGAAATTTTGCACGACGTGTTTTGCTATGATATCCAATAACTGTGCCAAGTATGGTTCAAATCGGTCCATAACCTGATATAGCTGCCATATAAACCGATCTTGGGTCTTGACTTCTTGAGCCTCTAGCGTGCGCACTACCTGATATAGCTGTCATATAAACCGATCTTGGGTCTTGATTTCTTGAGCCTCTAGAGTGCGCAATTCTTATCCGATTGGAATGAAATTTTGCACGACGTGTTTTGCTATGATATCCAATAACTGTGCCAAGCATGGTTAAAATCGGTCCATAACCTTATATAGCTGTCATGTAAACCGATCTTGGGTCTTGACTTTTTGAGCCTCTAAAGGGGCGCAATTCTTATCCAATTTGAATGAATTTTGGCACGTAGTATTTTGTTATGATATCCAACAACTGTGCAAAATATGGTTCAAATCGGTTCATAACCTGATATAGCTGTCATATAAACCGATCTGGGGTTTTGACTTCTTGAGCCTCTAGAGTGCGGAATTCTTATCCGATTGGAATGAAATTTTGCACGACGTGTTTCGTTATTATATCCAACAACTGTGCCAAGTATGGGTCAAATCGGTCCATAACCTGAATTAGCTGCCATATAAACCGATCTGGGATCTTGACTTCTTGAGCCTCTAGAGGTCGCAATTATTATCCGATTTGGCTGAAATTTTGTACGACGGATTCTCTCATGACTATTAACATATGTGTTTATTATGGTCTGAATCGTTCTATAGCCCGATACAGATCCCATATAAATCGATCTCTCTATTTTACTTCTTGAGCCCACAAAGAGCGCAATTCTTATTCGAATTGGCTGACATTTAACACAAGTCTCCAACATAAATATAATTTAATTGTGGTCCAAACCGGACCATATCTTAATATCGCTCTAATAGCAGAGAAAATCTTTTCTTATATCCTTTTTTTTTGCCTAAGAAGAGATGCCGGGAAAAGAACTCGACAAATGCGATGGAGGGTGGAGGGTATATGAGATTCGGCCCGGCCGAACTTAGCACTCTTTTACTTGTTTCTTCTTCCGGTTTCCATTTTATTTTTTTTTATTTTAAACAATTCCACCTCTAGTAAATTTAATGGTACATCTGAAGGGAGTCTATAATGTCTATAATAAAGACTGTTTAGGAAAATAGGCCTGCTAGGAAAAGGACAAGAACCCCCCTACAGATTGTTGCTAGTTTTATCAATGGCTCCCGCAGTCCTGTCTCTTATCAGGTTTAATGATGCTTAATATCCATAAGAAACTTGCATCAGAATGAATATTTATTGTTCATGTACATTACAAACATGCCAAAAATTTATCATAATCGCTTCAGATTTAGATATAACTCTCATATATATGTATCGCCCGATTCGACTTAAATGGCCGTAGTAGCTTCAATTTTCAACCGATCTGCACAAAATTTGGCACGGATTGTTTTGTTACTGAGTAACAACAATTTTCAAACAATCTGTTTAAAAGTCGGTTCATATTTAGATATAGTTCTTATATACATATATATTTATAATTGTAGGGTAGGTGTAGAGTATTATATAGTCGACTTCGCCCGACTTTTGCCTCTCTTCTGGTTTTGTTTACATGCCACTGTACCCAACATGTAAATATGGGACGGATTAATTGCTATACCAAAGGCATTGGGACAGATAAAACCAATAAGGAAGGCCAAAAGTCGGGCGGTGTCGACTGTATAATGCCCAACACCTACCCTACAAGTACAATGTGGGAGCTATATCCAATTCTGATGGACCTCGAAGGATGTTTTCAGATGGGTTGTTAAACAACCCGTATCAAAATTCGAACAAATATGTTCAAACTGTCAGAACTACGGTTGAGAAATTACAACATTATTGCAAATTACCCAAAATCTGACGAACAAATATATGGGAGTTCTATCAAATTCTGAACCGATTGAGCAAATTTCTCAGATAATTTGATAGGCACCGAGGAATACGTTGTGCAAAATTTTGGCAATATTTGTAAATAAATGCGCTTGCAGTGACCCTAGAAGTGAAAATCGGGCGATATGCATACATGACAGACAGGGACGTAGTCAGAATTTTATTTTTCCAAAATAAATTTCTTGTTACTGTGAAATTGGTAAAGATACTTCTTTTTTTTGAAAATTGTAGAGGAACTGACACATCGGCGGTGACATTAGGTCATAAAGTCAAAGCTGAATTTAACCCTGATTGCCAACACAATGCGAATATCTTTTGGAAGTTGTATTAATGGCTTCGGACGGTAGACAACGGCAACGGTTTGTATATGGACAACGGCAACGGTTTGTATAATAAACCAATATGACCAAAATACAATAAACTAGTAAAGAGGCTTTAAGTTCGGCCGGGCCGAACTTTGGATACCCACCACCTCGGGTATATATGTAAACCACCTTTCATCAAAATTCGGTGAAAATTTCATACCTTATACTCATATACCTCATACCGATATGAACTATATACGACACGGATGTCGAAAAGCCTAACATAAGTCACTGTGTCAAATTTCAGTGAAATCGGATTATAAATGCGCCTTTTATGGGGCCAAGACTTTAAATCGAGATATCGGTCTACATGGCAGCTATATCCAAATCTGGACCGATCTGAGCAAAATTGAAGAAGGACGTCGAAGAGCCTAACCAAACTCACTGTCTCAAATTTCAGCGACATCGGACAATAAATGCGTCTTTTATGGCCCCAAGACCTAAAACCTAGATATCGGTCTATATGGCAGCTATCCAAATCTGGAACGATCTGTGCGATATTGCAGAGGTATGTCAAGGGGCTTAACTTAACTCACTGTTCCAAATTTCGGCGACATCGGACAATAAATGATCATTTTATGGGCCCAAAACCATAAATCAAGAAATCAGTCTATATGACAGCTATATCCAAATCTGACCCGATCTGAACCAAATTGACGAAGGATGTCGAAGGGTCGAACACATTTCACTGTCCCAAATTTCAGCAAAATCGGACAATAAATGTGGCTTTTATGGGCATAACACCATAAATCGGAGGATCGGTCTATATGGCAGCTATATCCAAATCTGGACTGATCGGAGCCAAATTAACGAAGGATGTCGATGGGCCTTACACAATTCACTGTCAAGAATTTCATCAAAATCGGATAATAAATGTGGCTTTTGTGGGCCTAAGACCCTAAACCGGAGGATCTATATGGCAGCTATATTAAAATCTGGACCGATCTGGGCCAAATTAACGAAGGAAGTCGAAAGGCCTAACACAAGTCGTTGTCCCAAATTTCAGCGAAATCGGATAATAAATGTGGCTTTTATGGGCCTTAGCCCCTAAATCGAAGGATCGGCCTATATGGCAGCTATATCCAAATCTGGTTCAGTTTTTTGCAGATAGAGGCCAGAAGTTCTATGAGCGTGGAATACTAAATTTGCCAGGAAGATGGCAAAAGGTTATCGAACAAAATGGCTATTATATATTTGATTAAATTTCATTCTTTCATTTTATTAAAAATGCATTTACTTTCTTTTAAAAAATCCGCAATTACTTTTTAGGCAACCCAATATATTATATTTTGTCATTATAAAAAAGTTAATGAAATTTTTGTTTCGAAGTAATTTAATTAAATTTTTTCCTTTAGAAAAAATCCCCCTCATTGGCTACGTCCCTGATGACATCTATATCTAACAAATGAGCACTTTAGTGTAGTATTTCTCAAAATCGGATGAACATATATATGGGAGCTATACCTAAATCTCAACCGATTTCGAGGAAACTTCTCAGATACAGTGGCAGTCATCGAGGAAAGTGTTTAGCAAAATTTTGGCAAGATGGATCAATAAATGCGCTTGCTGTGACACTTAAAATCGGACTATATATATATATATAAAGGGTGATTTTTTTGAGGTTAGGATTTTCATGCATTAGTATTTGACAGATCACGTGGGATTTCAGACATGGTGTCAAAGAAAAAGATGCTCAGTATGCTTTGACATTTCATCATGAATAGACTTACTAACGAGCAACGCTTGCAAATCATTGAATTTTATTACCAAAATCAGTGTTCGGTTCGAAATTTTGACAAATTTTGTTCAGCGATGAGGCTCATTTCTGGTTGAATGGCTACGTAAATAAGCAAAATTGCCGCATTTGGAGTGAAGAGCAACCAGAAGCCGTTCAAGAACTGCCCATGCATCCCGAAAAATGCACTGTTTGGTGTGGTTTGTACGCTGGTGGAATCATTGGACCGTATTTTTTCCAAGATGCTGTTGGACGCAACGTTACGGTGAATGAAACACATTTCGAACCGAACACTGATTTTGGTAATAAAATTCAATGATTTGCAAGCGTTGCTCGTTAGTAAGTCTATTCATGATGAAATGTCAAAGCATACTGAGCATCTTTCTCTTTGACACCATGTCTGAAATCCCACGTGATCTGTCAAATACTAATGCATGAAAATCCTAACCTCAAAAAAATCACCCTTTATATATATATATATATATATATATATATATATATATATATATATATTGGGTTGCCCAAAAAGTGATTGCGGATTTTTTAAAAGAATGTAAATGCATTTTTAATAAAACTTAGAATGAACTTTAGTCAAATATACTTTTTTTACACTTTTTTTCTAAAGCAAACTAAAAGTAACAGCTGATAACTGACAGAAGAAAGAATGCAATTACACAGTCACAAGCTGTGAAAAAATTTGTCAACGCCGACTATATGAAAAATCCGCAACTACTTTTTGGGCAACCCAATATATATATATATATATATATATATGTATGTATAAAGAGAAAATCCTTCCTGCCAAATTTCGAGAGAATCAGTTATCAAATAACCATTTTATTGCAATACTATACGAACCGGGCCCGCTCCGCTACGCCTTCTTTAACTCTCTAATATCTTTTTAGGGTGGGGACACTTCGCTCTGAATACGAATATGGATATCGAATTCGTGCCATTGTAGCCTATGACGATGAACGCGTTCCAATCCTGGCGAGAACATCGAACAAAGCGGTATTTATTCCCTCTTAATGTTGGCGTCATGTGTGAGGTACAATGCCATGCATGGTCATTTTAAAAATTTTCCCCACACAAGTGTCGCACTGAGGGACGCCGTTCGGACTCGGATATTAAAAAAGGTCCCTTATCATTGAGTTTAAACTTGAATCGGAAAGCACTCATTGATGTGTGAGAATTTGCCCCTTCTCGGTTACTGGTGGTAATGTTCTCATTAGGGGAGGGATGTCACCTCAGACATTTCGACTCAAATATGGATATCAAATTCGTGCTGCACTTCCAAATCCCTTTAATTTGAGCCCCAAAATGCCATGGCCGGTAAATAGGAACCGTTTATTGGGTGTTTTGGGACTGAGGTGGCCACCGGCACTTTTTACTTAATATATATATCAAATTCTTTTTTTATTCCCAACGGAAATAAAGATCAGGAGTGCTTTAGGTCGTACCCCAAAACACTAGGCTCCGAAATTGGATATCAAATGCGTTTTCTACTCTCAAATAAATTTTATTTGAGTCCCATATTGTCATAATGGGTCAAATAACTCATTTAACGTATCTTTAGGAGGAAAAGCGCCACTTAGATTTGAACGCAAAGTTTAATGTTTAAGTAACCCGCTGGGTAATTGAACCAAAATTTTAATACCATATTCATGTTCTAGTCTACAATACCTTTCATTTGATACCTTTATTGTGCCCATCGGACTACTTTCGGATATGGGTGGCGCTTTTGCGGTAAAGGGGAGGGTCCGCATCTACCCGATATCTAAAAATTATATAGCCTCTGTTTCCTTCCAGACAAACGTACACAATCTATGAAAATTTTTAGAAAATCGGTATCATTAGTCATAATAGGACTAACGGCGTTTTTGAGGAGTGACATGACCCCCTATACTTCGATCTGATTTTGTATGGCGGATTCGAAATCTAGTCCCGAATTCCTTTCATTTGAGCCCCATATTGAAATGGGGCAGATTTCTTGATTCGTTATCTACTCCCGCAAACTTTTCATTTGATATCCATATTGTCCTTATCGGTCCACTTTTGATTTCGGGTGGTGTTTTTGGGGTAACGGTGGGGGGTCCGCCCCCTTCAGTTATCAATAAACTATAAAGCCTATCCCTATTTCCTGACCATATTCGTAATCTACTCCCGAATACCTTTCGTTGGAGTTTCATATTGTCATGAACGTCAAATAAACCTATTTTAAGGGGATTTTGGGGCTGGGGCGGCCCCAGGTACTTAGACCCTACCTTTATTATGAAATTCTTACTATACTCTTGAACACCTTTCATTTGAATCGCATATTGTCCCGATCGGCCCACTTTTATTTTTGGGTAGTACTTTTGGGATAAGGGGAAACATATAGCCTATGTTTCCTTCCAGACCAACCTGCATAATCTGTGAAAATTTCAAAGTAATTGGTTCAGCCGTTTTTAAGTCTATATGGAACAAACAAAAACCGTCAAACAAACAAACACAAATCGAATTTTAGATATAAGATTACTGCAAATTGGACTTACATATACATGGGAGCTATAGCTAAATCTGAACCGATTTCGAGAAAACTTTACAGACATTGAGGAAGTCGTCAAAGAAGGCAAGTTTTGAGAAGATTGCTCGATAAATGCTCTTACAGTGGCTCTAGAAGTGAAAATCGGGCGATATATATATGAAAGCTTTATGTAAATCTGAACCGATTTCCATGAAATTCACCGGTAATATCGAAAGTCATAAGAAAATCCCTCCTGCCAAATTTCGAGAGAATCGGTTAACAAATGACGATTTTATTGCACTATTACTGCAAATCGGCCGAACATATATATATGAGCTATATCCAAAATTAAACCGATTTTTTACAATTATAATAGGCTTCGTCTCTAGGCCGAAAAACGCGCCTGTACCAAATTTGAAGACGAACCGATGAAAATTGTGACCTGACTGCAAATCTGACGAACATACATATATGGGAGCTATGTCTAAACCGATTTCGAGCAAATTTTATAGACATTGTGGAAGTCGTCGAGGAAAGCGTTGTATAAAATTTTGGGAAGTTTGGTCAATAAATGCGCTCGCAGTGGGTATAGGAGTGAAAATCGGGCAATATATATGAGAGTTATATCTAAATCTGAATCGATTTCCGTGAAATTTACCGGTAATGTCGAGAGTCAGGAGAAAATCCATCCAACAAATTTCAAGAGATAAACGATGTTCTTGAAATTTATTAGAAGGATTTTCTCTTGACCATTGACCATTTTATTGCATTATTACTGCAAATCAGAAGAACATATACATGGGAGCTATAGCCAAATCTGAACGGATTTCTATGAAACTCATTTGCAATGTCGGGAGTCATAAAAAAATCCTTCCTGCCAAATTTCGAGAAAATCGGTTAACAAATGCAGTATTACTGCAAATTGGACGGATATATGGAAGCTATATCCAAAGATAAACCGATTTTTTCCAATTTCAATAGGCTTCGTCTCTAGGCCAAAAAAAAATGCCGATACGAAATTTGAAATAAAATAAAATAAAATAAAATAAAATAAAATAAAATAAAATAAAATAAAATAAAATAAAATAAAATAAAATAAAATAAAATAAAATAAAATAAAATAAAATAAAATAAAATAAAATAAAATAAAATAAAGTAAAATAAAAGAAAATAAATATATAATAATTAATAAAGTTATTAATAAATTTTAAATAAATAAAAACTAAATATAGAATTTAATAAATTATTAAATTAAAAAACAATAAATACATAAAAAAATAAATTAAATTAATAAATATATAAACAAATAAAAATAACTTTCAAACTAATTTTTTGAATATTCGTTGTAATTGATGAATGAAGTAACATGTTGAATCTTGATAAAAGTAGGATATTTTTTTAATAAAAAGACGCTAGAAAAATAAAAACAAACTTCGTCGTCAAGGCTTTACATTTGACAAAAACAAAATGCTATTCGTTAGTAAATTAAGTAAAAGAGTGTTAAGTTCGACCGGGCCGAATAAATTGAGTTGAAGAGCATAATTTTATTCTACATACCAAACTTCTGTAAAACCAGCAAAAATTAAAGTTCTAGGAACCGATCAAGGATGATCGAGAGACCGGTTTACATGGGAGCTATATCAGGTTTTTACCTATTTGGACCGTACATAGCGGTTTGCAGGGGCCCAAAAAGTCAATTGGGGACCGTACTTGGCACAGTTGTTGGAATATAACAGAACACTACCTGCAAAATTTCAGCCAAATCTGAAAAACATTGGTGCTTCCAGGGGCTCAAGAAGTCAAATCGGGAGATCGGATTATATGAGAGCAATATCGGGTTATATACCGATTCGGACCGTACTGAACACAGCTATTGGAAGTCATAACCGAACGCTATGTGGCTTCTTGAACTACTTGAGGGCGCAATTCTCATCCGATTTGGCTGAAATTTTGCATAGGGTGTTCCGTTATGACGTACAAAAACAATTATGGTGCAAATCGGTCCATAACCTGATATAGCTGCCATATAAACCGATCTTGGATCTTAATATCTTGAGCCGGTAGAGGGAGCAAATCTATCCGATTTGGCTAAAATTTTATATAAGGTGTTCCGTTAAGACTTCCGACAACTGTGCTAAATATGGTTCAAATATAGTAGTTTTATAATCTGATATAGCTGCCTTATAAACCGATCTTGGATCTTGATTTCTTGAGCCTCTAGGGGGCGTAATTCTCATCCAATTTGGAGGAAAGTTTGCATAAGATGTTTCGTTATAACTTTCAATATCTGTGCTATGTATGGTACAAATCGGTACATAACCTGATACAGCTGCCATATGAACCGATTTTGGATCTTAACTTCTTAGCCACGAGGTATTTTGTTATGACCTTCAATAACTGTGCTTGGCATGGTTCAAATCGGTACACAATCTGATATAGCTGTCAAATAAACCGATCTCTCGATAGAGGGCGCGATTGTTATTTAATTTGGCTGAAATTTTGCATATGTCGTCATAGTATGACTTCGAATATCTATGCCAAGTATCGTCTAAATCTGTCTATAACCTGATATAGCCGCCTATAAATCGATCACCTGATTTGACTTATTGAGTCCTAGACTATCTTGACTTCTTAGGCCTCTAGAAGATGCAATTCTCAACCGCATTGTCGGAAATTTTGCAGAAAGTGTTTTGTTTTGACTTTGAACAACTGTGCTAAGTATGGTTCAAATCAACCTTTAACTTACTAAGCCTGCCATATAAACCGATCTTGGATCTTGACTTCTTGAGACACTAGAGAGCGCAATTCTCATCTGATTTGGTTGAAATATTTGCACATATTGTTTCGGTATGACTTCCAGAAAGTGTGTCAAGTATGGTCTTAATCAGTCCATATCCTGATATAGCTGCCATATAAGCCGATCTCCCGATTAGACTTTCTGAGCCTCATGAAGGCGCAATTCAGCCAATTTGCCTGAAATATTGCGGGTGATATTTTTATATGACTTGTACGGCATGACAAGTTCGGTCCATATCTGCCAGTAACTTTATAAAGATCATATATATTTGAAAACGTCATTCAAACAACTTGACAAATACGATCCATGGTGGAGGGTATATAAGATTCGGCCCGGCCAAACTTAGCACGCCTTTCCTTTTATACCCTCCAATTTCTTCATTCTGTTTGTAACACCTCGAAATATGCGTCTAAGACCCTATAAAGAATATATATTCTCGATCGTCCGTCTCTCTGTCGAAAGCCCGTTCGAAGGAGTAAAGCTAGCCGCTTGAAACTTTGCGCGAATACTTTTTATTGGTGTAGGTTGGTTGGGATTGTAAATGGGCCAAATCGGTCCATGTTTTGATATAGCTGCCAAATAAACCGATCTTGGGTCTTGACTTCTTGAGCCTCTAGAGGACGCAATTATCACCCGATTTGACTGAAATTTTGCAATTTTGTTTTTTTTTTTTGTATCACTTCCAATAACCGTGCTAAGTATGGAACATAACCTGATATAGCTGCCATATAAACCGATCTGGGATTTTGACTTCTTTCATAACCTTCAACATACGTGTCTAATATGGTCTGAATCGATCAAAAGCTTGATACAGCTCCCATATAAACCGATCCTTCGATTTTGCTTCTTGAGCCCCTACAAGGCACAATTCATATCAGAATTAACTGAAATATTACACAATACCTTCTACAATGTTCAGCATTCATTTGATATAGCTCCAATAGCAAAACAGTTCTAATTCAGATGTAATGCGCATAGAACTCGACAAATGCAATCCATGGTGGAGGGTATATAAGATTCGGCCCGGCCGAACTTAGAACGCTCTTACTTGTTTTAAATCAAAAACATTGTCCATAATTATATGGCCACCACTGTATACCTTGTGATATTGATATTTCGGAATGATATAACAGGAATGACAAAACAAGTAAAAAGGCGTTAAGTTCGGCCGGGCCGAACTTTGGATACCCACCACCTCGGGAATATACGTAAATCACCTTTCATCAAAATCCGGTGAAAATTATATACCTTTTGTCCCATAGTAGTTATATCAAAATATGTTCCGATTTGGACCAAATACTTATAAGTCCAAGTCATTGTTCAATTGTGTACATTAAAATATTGGTCTTTTAAGTAGCTTTATCTAAAAATAAACCGATCTGAGCTACATACGACACGGCCTATATGGCAGCTATATCCAAAACTGGAACGATCTGCACCAAATTGATAACGGATATCAAAGGGCCTAACACAATTCACCGTCCCAAATTTCAGCAAAATCGGATAATAAATGTGGCTTTCATGGTCCTAAGACTCTAAATCGGGGGATCGGTCTATATGGCAGCTATATCCAAATCTGGACCGATCTGGACCAAATTAGCGAAGGATGTCGAAGAGCCGAACACAACTCACTGTCCTAAATTTCAGCAAAATCGGATAATAAATGTGGCTTTTATGGTTCTAAGACCCTAAATCGGAGGATCGGTCTATGTGGAGGCTATATCAAGATATAGTCCGATGTTGCCCATCTTCGAAATTAACCTGCTTATGGACAAAAAAAAAAATCTGTCCAAAATTTTAGCTCAATATCTCTATTTTTAAAGACTGTAGCGTGATTTCAACAGACAGATGGACGGACATGTCTAGATCGTCTAAGATTTTTACGCTGATCAAGAATATATATACTTTATAGGGTCGGAAATGAATATTTCGATGTGTTGCAAACGGAATGACAAAATGAATATACCCCATCCTTCGGTGGTGGGTATTAAAATTAATATACTACCATCCTTCGGTGGTAGATTTAAAAATTGTGATTCGCTTATAATTTCATAGGAAATTTTACTCGTAAGTTTGTCTCCCTGATGATTAATTTCACGTAAAACACAAATTTGCACTGCGAATGTGTTTGCCTAGTGTAGGAATTTAGTTTATAAATTACTTCGCTTTACACTGCATTAATATCATTGACTACCGCTTCCAGTTTATAATGAGTGAACTGCTTAAAATCCCATTTGCATGGTTTGTCTGATTACATCTATGTGCCTGCTAAACCATCAAGCCATTTGAATTATTCGAATCACAGCAGGGGTATTCACACATTGGTTTAATTATTACGATTTGCCATTAAGCCTATCTATGCTGACGATAACAATTATTGGAAATGAATTCAGTGAATCACATTTAATGCCGTTCGTGATAACCGATAACTTTTTTGCGTGCAATCTTCATTGTATGTTCGTTTGCTTAGTCGTTCAATCAAAACCGTGAACTCAATTAATTTTATGGCTGAGTATTCGTGTGCCTAAGGGTGCGTATGAAAGATTTATAGTAAATCCTAAAATTAACGATTGTTGGCGTGAATATCTTGTTTAGTTTTCTGCTTGCGAGTTTTTTCTTTTATCAAAATTGCGTGAGCCCAAATATTGGAAACAACGCATTTCAGTTTACTCATATGCGCTCAAGTGCTCAGACTGAATGAGTGCGAGCATGTCGGTATGTGTAACATAACATAATTTTCATTCCATGGGAAATTAATTTCCGTATTAACTTTATCAAGAGTTTTATTACACACCAAATTGGTAGGAAATTTTTGTAATTTCCTTAGCAAACGACAAAGAACATATGCATTTTTTCCTGTCGGCATGGTTACTTCAAATTTATTATCTCTTGTTAAATTTTTTAATTATATTCTCGTTTCTGAATATCAGATGAAAAATATTCGATGTAATTACCGTTATCGTTTGGTTGAAATGAACTAGTAGCATTACCAGCAGAATCTTTAATGAAAAGAGGAGTTCAATGTTTCCTTCTTAAACTTCTTATGGCATCCTTCCTGGCTAGCAATGGTATTGAATTAAAACGGACACAATGTTTAATAAGGGTTTTAATGGAGCGTTTTTATACCCACCACCGAAGGATGGGGGTATATTCATTTTGTCATTCCGTTTGCAACACATCGAAATATCCGTTTCCGACCCTATAAAGTATATATATTCTTGATCAGCGTAAAAATCTAAGATGATCTAGACATGTCCGTCCGTCTGTCTGTCTGTCCGTCTGTCCGTCTGTCTGTTGAAATCACGCTACAGTCTTCAAAAATAGAGATATTGACCTGAAACTTTGCACAGATTCTTTTTTAATCCATAAGCAGGTTAAGTTCGAAGATGGGCTAAATCGGACTATTTATAACTTGATATAGCCCCCATATAGACCGATCGGCCGATTTAGGGTCTAAGGCCCATTAAAGCCACATTTTTTATCCGATTTTGCTGAAATTTGTGTCAGTAAGTTGTGTTAGGCCCATCGGCATTCTTCGTCAATTTGGCTCAGATCGGTCCAGATTTGGATATAGCTACCATATAGACCGATCCTCCGATTTAGGGTCTTAGGGCCATAAAATCCACATTTATTATCCGATTTTGTTGAAATTTGGTACAGTGAGTTGTGTTAGGCCCTTCGATATCCTTCGTCAATTTGGCCCAAATCGGTCCAGATTTCGATATAGCTGTCATATAGACCGATCTCTCGGTTTTAGGTTTTGGGGCCATAAAATTCGCATTTATTACCCGATTTTGCTGAAATCTAGGACAGTGAGTTTTCTTAAGCCCATCGATGTCCTTTTTCAATTTGGCCCAGATCGGTTCAGATTTGGATATAGGTGCTATATAGACCGATCTCTCGGTTATAGGTTTTGGGGCCATAAAAGGCGCATTTATTACCCGATTTTGCTGAAATTTGGGACAATGAGTTGTGTTAGGCCCCTCGAAATTCTTATTCAATTTGGCTCAGATCGGTCCAGATTTGGATATAGATGTCATATAGACCGATCTCTCGTTTTTAGGTTTTGGGGCCATAAAAGGCACATTTATTACCCGATTTTGCTGAAATTTGGGACAGTGAGTTATTTTAGGCCCATCGACGTCCTTTTTCAATTTTGCACAGATCGGTTCAGATTTAGATATAGCTTCCATATAGACCGATCTCTCGGTTTTAGGTTTTGGGCCATAAAAGGCGCATTTATTACCCAATTTTGCTGAAATTTGGGACAGTGAGTTGTCTTAGGCCCATCGACGTTCTTCTTCAATTTGGCTCAGATCGGTTCAGATTGTGATATAGCTTCCATAAGGACCGATCCTCCGATTTAGGGTCTTCTGGCCATAAAAGGCGCATTTATTATCCGATGTCGCGGACATTTGGGACAGTGAGTTAAGTTAACCCCCTTGACATACCTTTGCATATCGGTCCTCATTTGTATATAGCTGCCATGTAGACCGATATCTCGATTTAAAGTCTTGGCCCCATAAAAAGCGCATTTATAATCCGATGTCACTGAAATTTGACACAGTGACTTATGTTAGGCTCTTCGACATTCGTGTCGTATATGGTTCAGATCGGCTTATTTTTAGATATAGCTACTAAAAAGACCAATATTTTTTTACACACTATTGAACAATGACTCGTTCTTAATAGTATTTGGTCCAAATCGGAACATATAACTGCTATTTGACATAAGGTATGCAATTTTCACAGGATTTTTATGAAAGGTGGTTTACATATATACCCGAGGTGGTGGGTATCCAAAGTTCGGCCCGGCCGAACTTAAAGCCTCTTTACTAGTTTATTGTATTTTGGTCAAAGGTTTACAAAGAATTTATTAAAAAAGTATATGCTTATAAAAAGCGAAGATAATTTTAAATTTGTTTTCAATAATATTAAGATAAAATATCATTGAATAACTTGGGTATTAATTTGAATATTTCTAGTCTTACAATTTTTGTTTGTTTCTCTTTCGAGACGAGCTTAATGATCTTAGATGCAAATGGAAAAAGAAAGCCAACGATAGCAACACACACCAAACACTATGGGACGCGTTTCGTCTCTGGTTAGAAGACTTTTCAACCATATTAGGTGTGATGGCTTCAAGGGTCGTACGTTGGTATGTTGTATTTGAATCGTATTTAAGTGCGAAAACGCATCTATGATACAATTACCACACTAACTCTGCTTATTAGCTGTACTTTTTCCAATGCATTTATTTTTGTGTAATGGCAGACATTCTGTCTGTGGTAATGGCAGACATTCTGTCTGTGGTAAATTACCATCAGTTAGCCAATATAAATTCCCATTTTAATTCAAAGTTGCGCTCTGAAAAAGTGATTTATAGATTTACTTGCACTTGTTAAATAAATTTTAAACATCTTTAGATAGTTGGAAATAGTTCATAAACTTGAATTTGGTAAGTTATTTTATTTATCCAAAATTATATTCAACCAGTCAGTCAAATATTCCTTTGATATACAACGCTTGAACTAAATCTTGATAAAAGTTTCGTTGTTTTCAGTTCAAAGATCCGTAAAATCGATTTAAATAGTTTTGTAAAACTCAAAAAACGCATAAGTTTTAACTTACAATATTGTTATGATGTAGTTGGTTTGAAAGATTATCTAACTGAACTAAGCAAAACTAAAATTTTTCTGGGAATGAAAAGATTTGGTTAATGTAACTACGGAATTCTTCGTTAGGCACATTTATTTACAAAAAATATTGAAAACGATGCTTATTTTGTTTTCAAAGTGTCATTTAATTATCTCCATAAATTTGTTTTCAATATGTCATTTAATTATCTCTCGATTGAAGTATTGAACTTTGAAACAACTCGATTGATAAATGACAGACAGGAAACGAGGTACTCATAGGGTGCGATGCAAGCTCTCACCACATTTCAGGGGGTAGTACTAACATTAATGAGTAGGGCTAAGCCCTGGCAGAACTCTTGAATTCTAACAATGTAATGTCACTTTATATTGGTAACACCGCTACCTTTGTTAATATGATAAGGGAGGAGGTTTTAGATGTGACAACAAGTTCGGAAAATAAGTTTAGATGTGACAATAAGTTTGGAAAATCGTCGAAGCGTAGAAGACATTGACGACAATGTCAACAGGATTACGAAGGCACTAGTGGAGTCTTTCAAAGATAGTTGTCTTCTTCGAGAAAGGAAATCAGCCCAAGAAAAACCCTGCATGACCGTGCAGATTTGCAACATTGGGAAAGAGGTTCGCAGACTTTATAACAAAGCACTACGAAAAGTACAATATATTGGGATGGGTATTACACACTGCTCAAGGAATACAATAAGATTACACAGCGGCAAAACGTGCCTAGAGCGGCAAAACTCGTGGAAGCATTTCTGAGAACAGGTCAATATCGTTAATGACGTCGAAAAGATGAAAAAGTTTCTATCAAAAATATATGTCCAAACTGAGACGTTAGTAGACGACATGGGAGTGAGAGCAGAGAAAACTGAGGACATGTTAAGGATTTTGATAAAAACGCATTCTAGGAAAAATAAGATTGATCGAAGGCTTTTCATTATAGAATTAATGGTAAAGAAAGCCTTAAGGAGCTTCAAACCATTTAAGTCACCCGTACCTGATGGAATATTTTCGGCGTTACTACAGAAGGAGGCGGATTATCTGGCGTCCCATCTTACCTGTATATTCACAGCGTGCCTAGGACTTGCATGTTCTCAGAGAGTCTGGCAGGAGGCAAGGGCGGTATTAATACCCAAGCCCGTCAAGGCAAGTTATGCGACACCAAAGGCCAACAGGCCTATAAGCCTTACGTCCTTCTACTCAAAATCATGGAACGCATTGTGGACAGCACGATAAAGAGTAGGAAATCCAGCGAACAGCTCAATTACAAAAAGCATGCCTATGTCAAGGCGGACCGAGACATTGTTCCAATCTTTAGACCAGCATCGGGTGGACCGGGTCCTAAGAAACGGAATAAACAGTATGCTGAGGAACGGGTGGATAAATTGTGATTCATGACATAAACATAAGGGAGAAAGTGGCACAAGGCGCGCGACAAAGGGACATTTTATCGCCACTCCTATGGGTGACCACCATAAATAACCTATTACAGATGCTGACTGAGGAGGCATTTGAACCCGTGTGCTATGCAGACGATGTAATGGTGCTTCTAAGCAGTATAGATCTGACCCAGGTATGCAGAAGTGTCGAAAGAGTCCTGCAGATGTCATACGCCTACGCTAGACCTTGGGGTCTCAATGTTTCCTCAATAGAATGATTTCGATATCTGACCAGTTGAAATTCTTAGAGTGATCTTGGACAGAAAACTGAATTGGAAGTGTTACATACAGGAGCGTACCAAGAGGGATCACAGATGTTGGGCACTGTGTTTAGGGTCGTAGGCTCAAAATGGGGCCTGAATCCGAGAGTAGTCCACTGGCTCTACAGGAGTGTGATTAGACCAATACTTACTTGCGAGAAAATGGCAAAGTTAAGATAATACAACAGGTTCAGAGAATATGTTGTCTTGGTACAGGCGGAGCGATGAAGACTATGTCCACTAGTGCACTGGAGACTATTCTAGATATTCGACCCATAGGCATTCAGATAAAGTCTGAGGTAGCCATTGCGGCTATGAGAATAATGCGATAAGAGAATGTATAGAGGATTGGATCAGGTCATACCATCGCGGTATAATCGAGGCGACGATACGAAACTTGGAAGGAAGTAAGGGGAAATGAAAGGGCAGAAGACGAAGCAAAATCGGCTTGTTTATATATTTTTTTTAGTTGTCGACAAATTTTTACCTTCGCTTCGAAAAAACTTTCAGTATATGACAATTTGTCGTTAATATTATCGGCAACAACCTGAACGTATGCTAAACACTTCCAGTTGGGTATCACTTCACAGCTGAAAGCTTGTGTCGAGATACTTCATAAACTAACTACAATACAATGGTTCATCACCTCGTATAATATTCCATATTTTTTAAACATCCTTCATCAATTATTTTCCTCTATATTGTACCAATTATCAGTATTAAATAAGTTAAGATTAACGATACCTTTGTGTAATCGTTTACAACGTAGCGCAGAGGTTAGTATGTCCGCCTATGACGCTGAACGCCCGGGTTCGAATCCTGGCGAGACCATCAGAAAAAATTTTTTAGCGGTGGTTTTCCCCTCCTAGTGCTGTCTACATTTGTGAGGTACTATGCCATGTAAATCTTCTCTTCAAAGAGGTGTCGCACTGCGGCACGCCGTTCGGACTCGGCTATAAAAAGTAGGCCCCTTATCATTGAGTTTAAACTTTAATCGGACTGCACTCATTGATATGTGAGAAGTTTGCACCTGTTCCTTAGAATTGAATTAAATGTTGGAGACCATAGTAGAAGTCATTAAAGGGCTCAATATGTAAAATAGGGAGATCGGTTTATATGGGTTCTGTTCCAGTCCATAGACTGATTCAGAAAATATAAGGCACGTATAATGAAGGTCATGGGAGAAGCAGTTATAAAAAATTTCATCCAAATCGGATAAAAATTGCGCCCTCTAGAGGCTCAAGAAGCCAAGATTTAAGATCGGTTTATATGACTGGTATATCAGGTTATGGACCGACTTCCACCATACTAAACACAAATGTTGGAAGTCATAACAAAAAACGTCGTGCAAAATTTCATTCTAATCGGATAAGAATTGCGCACTCTAGAGGCTCAAGAAATCAAGACCCAAGATCGGTTTATATGGCAGCTATATCAAAACATGGACCGATTGGGCCCATTTACAATACCAGCGGACCTACACTAATAAGATGTATTTGTGCAAAATTTCAAGTGGCTAGCTTTACTCCTTCGGAAGTTAGCATGTTTTCAACAGACAGGCGGACAGACGGACGGACATGGCTAGATCGACATAAAATGTCGCGACGATCAAGGATATATATACTTTATGGGGTCTTAGACGAATATTTCGAGTAGTTACAAACAGAATGACGAAATTAGTATACCCCCATCCTATGATGGTGGGTATAAAAATTAAATACTTTTTCATTTCGAATTAACAAGAGTATATGGGATATATTGGGTTGCCCAAAAAGTAATTGCGGATTTTTTAAAAGAAAGTAAATGCATTTTTAATAAAACTTAGAATGAACTTTAATCAAATATATAATTGCCATTTTGTTCGATAACCTTTTGCCATCTTCCTGGCAAATTTAGTATTCCACGCTCATAGAACTTCTGGCCTTTATCTGCAAAAAACTGAACCAAGTGCGATTTTATAGCCTCATCATTGCCGAAAGTTTTACCATTTAAGGAGTTCTGCAAAGATCGAAGTAAATGGTAGTCTGATGGTGCAAGGTCAGGGCTATATGGTGGATGCATCAAAAGTTCACAACCAAGCTCACTCAGTTTTTGGCGAGTAACCAAAGAAGTGTGCGGTCTAGCGTTGTCCTGGTTCCTTGGAAGCACCTCAAAATATACCACACCCTTCCAATCCCACCAAACAGACAGCATAACCTTCTTTTGGTGGATATCAGCCTTTGAAGTGGTTTGAGCTGGTTCACCATGCTTGGACCATGGTCGTTTTCGACTAACATTGTTGTAAACAATCCATTTTTCATCTCCAGTTATGATTCGTTTTAAAAACGGATCGAATTCATTGTGTTTAAGGTGCATATCACAAGCTTTGATTCGGTTTGTTAAATGAAGTTCTTTCAATACATATGGTACCCAAATATCAAGCTTTTTCGCCAGTCCAAGACTTTTTATGTGATAACGAACGGTTAATGGACGAAAACGTCTAAGTAAGTCTAATGACAGACTGCCAACCAAAGCTAATCTATCCTAAGTTGTGTCTGCAAAAGGAAGTGCCTATACCAAAACGATCGGTGTGACGTTTATTTCTTTGATATAATTTTCGGATTTCTTTCTAACATACTTTCTTTCTTCTTTTCGCGGGATAGACAATTCCCCTATCTTCTTTATTGATTGCAGGGTTGCATGGCTCATTTTTATACCCTCCACCATAGGATGGGGGGTATACTAATTTCGTCATTCTGTTTGTAACTACTCGAAATATTCGTCTGAGACCCCATAAAGTATATATATTCTTGATCGTCGTGACATTTTATGTCCATCTAGCCATGTCCGTCCGTCTGTCTGTCCGTCCGTCCGTCGGTCTGTCTGTCGAAAGCACGCTAACTTCCGAAGGAGTAAAGCTAGCCACTTGAAATTTTGCACAAATACTTCTTATTAGTGTAGGTCGGTTGGTATTGTAAATGGGCCATATCGGTCCATGTTTTGATATAGTTGCCATATAAACCGACCTTGGGTCTTGACTTCTTGAGCCTCTAGAGTGCGCAATTCTTATCCGATTGGAATGAAATTTTGCACGACGTGTTTTGTTATGATATCCAACAACTGTGCCAAGTATGATTCAAATCGGGTCATAACCTGATATAGCTGCCATATAAACCGATTTTGGGTCTTGACTTCTTGAGCCTCTAGAGGGCGAAATTCTTATCCGATTTGAATGAATTTTTGCACGAAGTATTTTGTTATGATATCCAACAATTGTGCCAAGTGTAGTTCAAATCGGTCTATTACCTGATATAGCTGTCATATAAACCGTTTTTGGGTCTTGACTTCTTGAGCCTCTAGAGGGCGAAATTCTTATCCGATTTGAATGAATTTTTGCACGAAGTATTTTGTTATGATATCCAACAAGTGTGTCGAGTATGGTTCAAATCGGTTAATAACCTGATATAGCTGCCATATAAACCGATCTTGGGTCTTGATTTCTTGAGCTTCTAGAAGGCGCAATTCTTATCCAATTTGAATGAATTTTTGCACGTAGTATTTTGTTATAATACCCAACAACTGTGCCTAGTATGGTTCAAATCGGTTAATAATCTGATATAGCTGCCATATGAACCGATCTGGGATCTTGACTTCTTGAGCCTCTAGAGGCCGCAATTATTATCTGATTTGCTAAAATTTTGTACGACGGATTCTCTCATGACCATCAACATACGTGTTTATTATGGTCTGAATCGGTCTATAGGCCGATACAGCTCCCATATAAATCTATCTCTCTATTTTACTTCTTGAGCCCCCAAAGGGCGCAATTCTTATTCGAATTGGCTGACATTTTACACAGGTCTCCAACATATAATTTAATAGTGGTCCAAACCGGACCATATCTTGTTTTTTAGTTTTTTTCTTAGCCGAATTTTCAAAAATAAGTTTAAAGAAAAATTAACAAAGAAAAATTTGATCGACAGGGGTTACCGAAATTGTGTATCCGTACTTTTGTAGTTAAATGAAGTTCTTTCAATACATGTGGTACCCAAATATCAAGCTTTTTCGCCAGCCCAAGACTTTTTATGTGATAACGAACGGTTAATGGACGAAAACGTCTAAGTAAGTCTAATGACAGACTGCCAACCAAAGCTAAACTATCCTAAGTTGTGTCTGCAAAAGGAAGTGCCTATACCAAAACGATCGGTGTGATGTTTATTTCTTTGATATAATTTTCGGATTTCTTTCTAACATACTTTCTTTCTTCTTTTCGCGGGATAGACAATTCCCCTATCTTCTTTATTGATTGCAGGGTTGCATGGCTCATTTTTATACCCTCCACCATAGGATGGGGGGTATACTAATTTCGTCATTCTGTTTGTAACTACTCGAAATATTCGTCTGAGACCCCATAAAGTATATATATTCTTGATCGTCGTGACATTTTATGTCCATCTAGCCATGTCCGTCCGTCTGTCTGTCCGTCCGTCCGTCTGTCTGTCTGTCGAAAGCACGCTAACTTCCGAAGGAGTAAGGCTAGCCACTTGAAATTTTGCACAAATACTTCTTATTAGTGTAGGTCGGTTGGTATTGTAAATGGGCCATATCGGTCCATGTTTTGATATAGTTGCCATATAAACCGACCTTGGGTCTTGACTTCTTGAGCCTCTAGAGTGCGCAATTCTTATCCGATTGGAATGAAATTTTGCACGACGTGTTTTGTTATGATATCCAACAACTGTGCCAAGTATGATTCAAATCGGGTCATAACCTGATATAGCTGCCATATAAACCGATTTTGGGTCTTGACTTCTTGAGCCTCTAGAGGGCGAAATTCTTATCCGATTTGAATGAATTTTTGCACGAAGTATTTTGTTATGATATCCAACAATTGTGCCAAGTGTAGTTCAAATCGGTCTATTACCTGATATAGCTGTCATATAAACCGTTTTTGGGTCTTGACTTCTTGAGCCTCTAGAGGGCGAAATTCTTATCCGATTTGAATGAATTTTTGCACGAAGTATTTTGTTATGATATCCAACAAGTGTGTCGAGTATGGTTCAAATCGGTTAATAACCTGATATAGCTGCCATATAAATCGATCTTGGGTCTTGATTTCTTGAGCTTCTAGAAGGCGCAATTCTTATCCGATTTGAATGAATTTTTGCACGTAGTATTTTGTTATAATACCCAACAACTGTGCCTAGTATGGTTCAAATCGGTTAATAATCTGATATAGCTGCCATATAAACCGATCTGGGATCTTGACTTCTTGAGCCTCTAGAGGCCGCAATTATTATCTGATTTGCTAAAATTTTGTACGACGGATTCTCTCATGACCATCAACATACGTGTTTATTATGGTCTGAATCGGTCTATAGGCCGATACAGCTCCCATATAAATCTATCTCTCTATTTTACTTCTTGAGCCCCCAAAGGGCGCAATTCTTATTCGAATTGGCTGACATTTTACACAGGTCTCCAACATATAATTTAATAGTGGTCCAAACCGGACCATATCTTGTTTTTTAGTTTTTTTTTTTAGCCGAATTTTCAAAAATAAGTTTAAAGAAAAATTAACAAAGAAAAATTTGATCGACAGGGGTTACCGAAATTGTGTATCCGAACTTTTGTAGTGGCATGTGAAAATTTATGTGTAGTTAGCACAACTAGTTAGCACAACTTGGTGGTACTACGGAAATAAGAACGCTGTTGATATAATAAATTAACTGACGTTTTGCACGACGTGTTTTGTTACGACTTCCAACAACTGTATTAAAAATGGTTCAAATCAGCCCATAACCTGATATAGCTGCTATATAAACCGATCTGGGGTCTTAATTTCTTGAGCCTCTAGAGGGCGCATGTATTATCCTATTTGTTTGTTTGTTTGTTTATTTATTGAGTGTAACACCAGCACAACAAGATTATATCTTATATGTTAATGTGCTGATTCGCAATAGAGTATATAAAATAATGATTATTCTTTTTAAAAGGATATTAACTAATCTTAACATTTTAAATTATAGTAGTAAATATTAAGGACATTTAAAGAAAAATAATTCGTAGTTCATTTAAAAAATTTAAATAGCTCATTTTTGAATGAAGTTGCATTGCTTATGCTCTGTATGTTGGGAGGTAGGTTGTTCCAGAGACGCGTACTATGTACAATGTACTGTCGTTCAGAGGTTTGTGTGGCAAATCGTGGTTGAATGAGTTTTAGGCCACGGTTGGATCTGGCGAATTTCAGATGTTTGTGTAGGTATTCAGGTTCTTTTGTGTAGATTACCTTGTGCAGAAGAAGTAGACATCTGACATTCAGTAAGTTTGAAAAAGTTAAGTTAAATATTTGGTATGTAAATTGTGATATACGAGCTTGTCGACTTTTGTTAAACACATATCTTGCAATATCATTGTAAGCAACATTAAGCTTTCTACTGGTGTCTGCATCACAATTCGCAAATATCTCGCATCCATATAACAGTGTGGGAATTAAATAACTTTTTGCAAGTAACATTCGGATGTGAAAAGGAGTTGACAAGCGAACAGTCCATAAATTTCGCAGCATCCCACGTACTTTGCCAACTGTTGCATTAATGTGATTTGTCCACGTTAGGGTTGAATTAAAAGTCAATCCTAAATTTGTGGCTACTTGTACAAGATTCACTACAGAGTTACCAATTTTCACAACGAGATCATCAGTTATTGTCACATTTCTTTTACTTATCAGAATCAGTTTGGTTTTGGATGGATTTAAACATAATGCATTATTAACAGCCCAACAATGTATTAAGTCTAAATCAATATTTATGTTAGACACACAGGTTTGGATATCTTTCAGTTTGCAGTATGTGTAAAGTTGGACATCGTCAGCATACATTTGGATTTTAGATGTTGCAGGCACATCAGGCAGATCATTTATATACATGGAAAATAAAAGAGGGCCAAGGATAGAACCTTGAGGTACTCCTTTAAGGACATTCAGAGAGTTAGACCAACTATTGTTATAAAAAACAGACTGCGATCTTTGCGTCAAATATGATGATATCAGCTTGCAAGACGTCTCGGAGAAATTAAATAATTTCATAAGTTTTAGGACAAGAATATTATGGTTTACAGTGTCAAAGGCCTTACTGTGATCCAAAAGAAGGAGAAAGGATATCATTCCGTTATCCATACTTTGACGAAGGTTTTCAATTACATCAATCAGAACAGTGGTACAACTTCTTTTCTTTCTAAATCCAGATTGCCAGTTAGATAACAAATTTTCAGATTTCAGAAAATGCTCAATTTGGTTAGCCATTATGCGTTCCAGTGCTTTAGACAGGTATGGTAAAATGGCGATGGGACGGTACTCATTTTTTGATTTGCGAATAGGTACAATTTTTGCATGTTTCCATTCAAGCGGAAAAGTGGATTTAGTTAGAACAGTGTTAAATATATATGTTAAATATGGCAGAATCTTTGGCACAATTATTTTAATAAATCGTGGATTTATTTCATCAGTTCCGATCGCATTAGATTTAATGGACAGAATGCTGTGTAGAACCTCAGTTTCATTTACACAGCGAAAGGAAAAAGGATTTTCAACAGCTACCATGCACATATTTTCATATATATTTTCAGTAGGATAGACAGTGTTTATTGAAACAAAATTCTCATTTAGTTCATTTATGTTCATGTTGGGTTCCAGCTGAGTATTGCGTTTTTCTCCAACGCCAATTTTTCGTATCTCATTCCATTTAGAGCGACTATTAACAGCATTCTGAAATTTATTATGAAAATACAATGTCTTTGCCTCAGTTATACACTTTCCAACAGCTCTTCTAGCATTTTTAAAATGTTCATGTAGTTGTGAGGTTCTAAAACGTTTCCAACGTCTATATGAAAAGTTTCTTTCATCAATCAAAGTTTTTATTCGCTGGTTAAACCAAGGTGGTTGTGAATATTTAATTGTTATTGTTTTCTCTGGAACACATCGATTGTATATTGAACAGATATGATTTTGAACAAATGATATTTGTTCATCCACAGAGTCAAAATGATAAATTGAGTCCCACGGTACTTCATCAGTAAGGTGATTCAGTAAATTGTAGTTTATTTTCTTAAAATCGCGGTAGGTAATTCTGTTGTCTTGATAGGTCATGACGTAGTTATATGTTAGAAACAGTAGGTCATGTTTAGAAAAACCAGGTGCAGCAAGTTGGTCATAAAACAAAACATTTGCAACATTGTTAACAAAAAATATATCCAGAAGGCTGGATGAATGACTCGTAAAATGGGTGGGCACAGAAGTGTTAGTTGGTACTAAGCCCAACAGCTCCATCGAACTGGAAAAATGAGATTCAGACAATATATTGCTATTAAAGTCACCAGCTATAGCTATATTGTTGTAAGAAAACGAGATTGTTTCGATACAAGATAGGAGCATGTCATATGGTATATTGTTGTGGGGCCTGTAAACACAGCCAATCAGCATCTTCTCATTTGAATAACAGTTTATTTCTAGAAATAGGTATTCAATGCTGTCACCTTGTGATGACATACATTTAACAGTCGCATGTAGTCCAGATTTCAAAAATATAGCAACACCGCCACCATGACTTTGCCTATCGGCTCTAAATATGTTATATCCTGGTAAGGTATATATATTATCGCATATATCCGGGCGAAACCAAGTTTCAGATACACATATGGCATCTATAGCAGAATTCACAAAAGTATCTCGAAATTCATCCATTTTATTGTTCAAACTTTGTGCATTTATATGAACAATTGTAAGCCCAGGCATTTGGTTCTTAAAAATCTTCAGCATCAATTTGAGATTATCTCTGGAACCGCAAGAAGTGTCACTTGACATATGTAATACGCATAAGCAATGCTAACAGTATGAATAGTTGACTTAAGTGCTGAGCTGTATTAAGGAAATTCGATTTAAATAGAGGCAAAACATATATATGATAACATAGAAAAAGGCATAGTAAAGCGAATATATAGTAACATACAATTAAAATTATTATATTAAATTTAATATGACACCAAAATATTTCAGGACTCAATATGAGCAACTGGTCTTTCAGGTGTTTCACGAAAGAGATTGGTAAGTTGCTCTATGTTTTCAACAAGCGTAGGGGAATCAGATCCAGGCCGTCTTACATAAACAAGGCCACGAAGCGAAAAAACAGACTCCAGATGTTTTTGTCGCTTAAGCTTCAGTGCATTTTGAAAAATTTTGTAATTATGGTTTGTCAGGTTCTCATTTATATAGAACGGTTTATTAGAGTCAAAACCTGCATGACTCAATACCAGGTTTGAATTAATTGATTTTCTAAACCTCGCAATATTTTTTAAGACAAAGTTTTTGTCAAATGGCGTTGCTAAATGAACCATAATTACAGAGTCTGAAGAGTTATTCTGGTTACGAACGTTGTCCAGACGGTACATAGCTCTAATCGTTGGGATCGCTATGTTAATTGTGTCACAAATATTTGCAAAAATTTGGTACAGGTTCTCCCCATTTTCGGAAGGTATGCCATTTATTCTCAGATCGCAAGCCACTTGGTTGTTTTCAAATTTTTGCTGATTTGCTTTCAGTAATTGAATTTGATTTTTCATTTCAGTCATTGTATTTTCCATACCATCAATTTTGTCCACGACTGTTGTTACTTTGTCAACCCTTTCATTGAGTTTCACATATTTTTCATTTAATTTAGATATCTCGCACTTGATGTCGGCCATACTCTTATCTATGACAGCTAAGAGACGCGACTCAGTTTCAGATAAAAGAGATTTTAAAAGCTCTGTTTGCTTCTCAAATCTCTTATCGATTAACATAAGCATTCGGTGTGGAGAGTCATAATTTGAAAGCCGCGGAGTTTTGTTGACACTTTCCTCACTTATGCTCATCCCCTCTCTCATTCGTTTTGGCGCCAACAACAGAGACTCTCCAGAAGAAATATTGTTGTTGGATGAAGATATTATTTTCACTGATGGCACTTCAGACATGATGAGTTAACTTTAATGTTTCTCAGGGTTAATTGTTGTTGTTGTTGTTTTAGTTCTTCACTTTTTTCTAGTTTAGCACTTTGATATGTGGTTTTGTTTTGTTTTGAATTTGTATTTGAAGCCTGTGTTGTATTCTTTTTTGTAAATAACACGACGGTGATTTGCCAAGCAAACAGTATGAACAAAAATTAAACTTTGTCAGTTAAAAAACACTTTTAAACATTTGAAATAATTTATTTTTGAGGAGCGTTATAAAAACACGTCTGTACGCAAAGAGAGTTCTCCTGTTTGATCGGATTTGGCTGAAATTTTGCATGAGATGTTTTGTTATGGCACTCAACAACTGTGCTAAGAATAGTTCAAATCGGTCCATACACTGATATAGCTGCCATATAAACCGATCTGGGATCTAGATTTCTTGAGCCTCTAAAAGGCGCATGTATAATCCTATTTGGCTGAAATTTTGTACAACGGCTCCTCCCATGACCTTTAATAAATGTGTAGAATATGGCATGAATCGGTTTATAGCCTAATACAGCTCCCCTATAAACCGATCTCCCTATTTTATTTCTTCTTACCCTAAGTGCGCATTTCTTACTAAAATTTGCTGAAATTTTACACAATGACTTCTACTTTGGTCTCCAATATTCAATATTCTTTTATCCTTTGTTTGCCTAAAAAGAGATACCGTGGAAAGAGCTCGACAAATGCGATCCATGGTGGAGGGTATAAAAGATTCGGCCCGGCCGAACTTAGCACGCTTTTACTTGTTGGCTTCTGTGTTGTGTCGACACATAAGGTCGTACCACTGCACAATGGGCCCTATGACTGGTTTCAGAGGCAAAAAATCAATTTTTAATCTTAGTAATATTCAAAAAATAACAACGGTGTTTTGTTTCTACGACTTTGGAAAGCCCAATATGGGACCTAGGTGGCAACTCTGTATTTATAAATCATCTGGTATAGTTGTGGTGCATAATTGTTTGGATTATTAACCAAATCTATTATATAACAAGTAAAAGCGTGCTAAGTTCAGCCGGGCCGAAACTTATATACCCTCCACCATGGATCGCATTTGCCGAGCTCTTTCCACGGTATCCCTTTTTAGGCAAACTAAGGATAAAAGAAAATAATTGCTATGTTATTGGAACAATATCAAGTTATTGGAGACCATAGTAGAAGTCATTGTGTAAAATGTCAGCCAAATCTAGTAAGAATTCCGCAATTTGGGGGCTGAAGTAAAATAGGGCGATCGGTTTATAGGGGAGCTGTATTAGGGTATAAACTGATTCATGCCATATTCGAAAGGATATGGAAGCCGTTGTACCAAAAAAAGCCAAATCGGATAATAATTGCGATCTTTAAAGGCTCAAGAAGTCAAGATCCCATATTGGTTTATATTAGATTTGAACCATTCTTAATACAGTTGTTGAAAGTCATAACAAAACACCTCATGCAAAATTTCAGCCAAATCGGATAATAATTGCGTCCTCTAGTGGCTCAAGAAGTCAAGACCCCAGATCGGTTTATATGGCAGCTATATCAGGTTATAGACCGATTTGAACTATTCTTAGAGCAGTTGTTGAAAGTTATATCAAAACACCTCATGCTAAATTTCAGCTAAATCGGATAATAATTGCGCCCTCTAGTGGCTTAAGAAATCAAGACCCCAGATCGGTTTATATAGCAGCTATATCAGGTTAAGATCCGATTTGAACTATTCTTAACACAGTTGTTAGAAGTTATAACAAATTACGTCGTGCAAAATTTCAGCCAAATCGGATAGGAATTGCGCACTTAAGAGGCTCAAGAAGTCAAAACCCCATATAGGTTTATATGACAGCAATATCAGGTTATGGACCGATTTCAACCATTCCACAGTTGTTGGAAGCCATAATAAAACACCTCATGCAAAATTTCAGGCAAATCGGATAAGAATTGTGCCCGCAGCGGCTCAAGAAGTCAAGATCCCTGAACGTGTTATTTGACAACTATATCAAAACATGGACCGATATATCCCATTTACAATCCCAACCGACCTACACTAACAAATAGTATTTGTGCAAAATTTCAAGAGGCTAGCTTTACTCCTTCGAAAGTCAGCGTGCTTTCGACAGACAGACAGACGGACGGACATGGCTATATCGACTTAAATTGTCATGACGACTTTATGGGATCTTAGACGAATATTTCGAGATGGAGGGTATAAAAATTAATTGGTGTGAATATGAACGAGATCCCCTAGCTCTGAATATCTTGACAGCCTCCTTTAAAATGCTTAACATTATGGGGCTCAAATTAAAGAAATTTGAGAGTAGAGCACGATCCTAATATTTTTTCAGGGCTAAGTACGGGCTAATGCTGACAAAATTTGTTAGATACTGTGCCATATAAATCTTCTCTCTGCACTGCGGCACGCCGTTCGGAAAGGAGGCCCCTTATCATTGAGCTTAAAACTTGAATCCGACTGCACTCATTAATATGTGAGAAAATGGCCCCTTTTCCTTAGTGTAATATTCATGGGTAAAATTTGTTGTTTGTTTGTAAGTACGTGGGTGGCCGCCCCACCCTCAACACCCCTCAAACTTGACATATTTGTGAATTATGGCAAAAAGGGGCTCAAGGTGTTTCAGGGACGCCTCACCCCATAAACTCCCCCTAAACCACACATATATACCGACTATAGCAATATGTAGCTCCAATGTGATTTTCGGGAGTGGAGCATGAGTCTGATATCAACTTTTGGGGCAAAGAGTTTGGCTACTCCAATTCACCACCAAATCCAAGAGAATGAGTTAGATCTAACATCCAGACTTTAATAGGCGGACCCTCTCTTACCCTATTTCCAAAAACGCCAAATTTCGAAGATGGGTGGTATGTCTAGGGGGCCGCCCCACCTCCAAAGCCACTAGCCAAAAGGAATATAAACCAATAATGACAATATGGGACTCAAATGAAACGTATTTGAGACCAGAACTCGTATCTGATATATGGGGATCCGCCTCACTCTCAAAAACACCCCCATACCAGATATATTAACCGACCATAGCAATATAAGGCTCCAATGAAATGTATTTGGGAGAAGAGCACCAATATAATATTCACATTGGCGCGAAATATCTGAAAGGCCGTACCAGCACCCCCAAACAGGACTTATTTCCCGACGTAACCGTATAGGGCTCAGATGAAATAAGAGAGCGAAAGAAGGCGCAGCGAAACGGGCCCTGTCCAGCTAGTTATGAATAAAATCATTTGAGTATCAAACAAGTAAAAGCGTGCTAAGTTCAGCAGGGCCGAATCTTGGGAACCCACCACCATGGATGCTGCTAAAATTTTATACAAAATAAATTTAGTTTAAGGGTATAATTTTATAGTTTTTTGGACCGTACTTGGCACAGTTGTGAGGAGTCATAACAGAACGAATGTGCAACTTTTTTACGAAATCAGACGAAAATTGCAACTTTCAGGAGCTAAAGATGTCAAATCGGGGCTAAAGATGTCAAATTTGTGGAACATTTTAACGAAATCGCACGAAAATCGCAACTTTTAGGGGCTAATGATATCAAATCGGGGGATTGGTTTATATGGCAGCTATAGCAGGTTACAGACTGATTTGAACCTATTTGGCATAGTTGTTGAAAGTTGTAATAGAACACCACATGGAAAATTTTAGCCAAATCGGACAAAAATTGCGGCTTGTAAGGAATCAAGAAGTCAAATCGGGAGAAAGGTTTATATGGGAGCTATATCAGGTTATAGATCGATTAAGACCTTGCTTGGAACAGTTGTTGGAAGTAGTAACAAAACACTACATGCTAACTTTCAGCCGAATCGTAAAAAATTGGGGCTTGTAAGGGCTTAACAAGTCATATCGGGAGATCGGTTTACATGGGAGATATATCAGGTTATATACCGATATGGACTGTACGTCGCACAATTGTTGGAAGTCATAACAAAACACTACGTGCAAAATTTCAGCCAAATTCAAAAAATTGTGGCTTATAAGGCCTCAAGAAGTCAAATCGGGGGATCGGTTTGTATGGGAGCCAGGAACGTAGCAAGGATGTAATTTTGGGGGGAGGCCCACCCCACATTTATTCTAAATCGAAAATTGCCAACATTCTTCTGCCACTGTAAAATTGGTAAAGATAACAAACCATTTTTTGAAAATCGTTGTTGCTATTAGGTGCTGCAACTGGCCCATCGGTGGTGACATTTGGTTAAAATCAGAGCTGAATTTTATACTTCTTGCCAGCACATTTTTTATGGGCCAATGTGTTTGTCTTTGAGTAAATCTTACCTTTATAGTGATAGTTTTGACGAATCAGCTTCAGTGGTTTGATGACATTTTTTTGTGCTCATTTCAATTTGCTCTCAAACTGGTTTTATGATTTCAACAGGTTATTGTTTGTGTCGGTCAATTACTTTAAAAAGACTTTTATTTCTATAAAATTGTACGCGAACAAATTGAAAAAATTAAGCAACTATAAATGTGAAATAAGTATTAAAAAAAGAAATTAATTTTGACCAATTTTTACATCGAGCCATCTAAGTTTTGCTTAAATTATGCCTCTAATTTCCCCTTCCAACTTTATTAAAATCGATCGAAAATCCGTTTATGATGGAAAGATATTCGGTAAAAATTGCATCCAACAATTGCCTAATGCGGGGGTTGTCTTTTATATTTCGGGATTGGACAACCCTTGTGTTGCAATAAGCCAACTGACTACTCAAAACTTTTTGATATTCGAGCGCTATTTGTGTTGTTTGCAGTAACTTAAAAGATTCATCTAGCCCAAAAAATGGAATTATATCGTGAACATTTTCCTGTGATTACTTTTAACAACTTTCGACGTGGAATAACTCAAAAACAGTGCATCAATGAACTTTATTAAATTTTTGGAGGTGAAGTTCCATCAAGTCATCGAAAATCAGTTGTTGTTCCAAAAGCATTGATGCTGTTCGCCAACTGATACTACAAGATCGTCATGTGACCTATCGTGAGATTGAGACAACTTTAGGCATTAGTGGGACCAGCATACATTCAATATTGCATAAACATTTGACCGCCAAGAAAAATTGTTTGCGTTGGATCCCAAACAATTTGTCTATCGCTCAAAAAAGGATCGTGTCGATTGGACGAAAGAAATGCTCCAAAAATACAATCGCGATGCTTCGAAACACGTCTATAACATCGTGAGAGGTGCGAATAGAGCATTAAGGCGAAAGTAAACAGCAGTCGACTGTATGGGCGTTTCAAGATGAGCCAAATTCAACAAAAATTGCTCGCACACGAAGGCCATCCAAGCAAATGATCGTCTGTTTTCGAAACAAGAAAAAAAGCGTTAAGTTCGGCCGGGCCGAACTTTGGATACCCACCACCTCGGGTATATATGTAAACCACCTTTCATCAAAATTCGGTGAAAATTTCATACCTTATACTGATATACCTCATACCGATCTGAACTATATACGACACGGATGTCGAAAAGCCGAACATAAGTCAGTCATAATTTCAGTGAAATCGGATTATAAATGCGCCTTTTATGGGGCCAAGACTTTAAATTAAGATAACGGTCTACATGGCAGCTATATCCAAATCTGCAACGATTTGGGCCAAGTTGCATAAACATGTCGAAGAGCCTAACACAAATCACTGTCCCAAATTTCGGCGAAATCGGACAATAAATGCCTCTTTTATGGGCCCTAAACCTTAAATCGTGAGATCGGTCTATATGGCAGCTATATTCAAATCTGGACCGATCTGGGCAAAATTGAAGAAGGACGTCGAAGAGCCTAACCAAACTCACTGTCTCAAATTTCAGCGACATCGGACAATAAATGCGTCTTTTATCGCCACAAAACCTAAAACCTAGATATCGGTCTATATGGCAGCTATATTCAAATCTGGACCGATCTGTGCGATATTGCAGAAGTATGTCAAGGGCCTTAACTTAACTCACTGTTCCAAATTTTGGCGAAATCGGACAATGAATGAGCATTTTATGGGTCCAAAACCATAAATCAAGAAATCGGTCTATATGGCAGCTATATCCAAATCTGAGCCGATCTGGACCAAATTGAAGAAATATATCAAAGGGCCTAAGACAACTCACTGTCCCACATTTCAGCAAAATCGGATAATAAATGTGGCTTTTGTGGGCCTTACATCATAAATCGGAGGATCGATCTATATGATAGCTATATCCAAATCTTAACCGATCTGAGCCAAATTATCGAAGGATGTCGATGGGCCTTACACAATTCACTGTCCCGAATTTCATCAAAATCGGATAATAAATGTGGCTTTTGTGGGCCTTACATCATAAACCGGAGGATCGGTCTATATGGCAGATATATCCAAATCTGGACCGATCTGGGCGAATTTAACGAAGGAAGTCGAAGGGCCTAAGACAACCCACTGTCCCAAATTTCAGCGAAATCGGATAATAAATGTGGCTTTTATGGGCATAAGACCCTAAATCGGAGGATCGGTCTATATGGCACCTATATCCAAATCTGCACCGATCTAAGCCAAATTGACAAAGAATATTGAAGGGCCTAACACAACTCACTGTTCCAAATTTCAGCAAAATCCGATAATAAATGTGGCTTTTATGGGCCTAAGACCCTAAATCGGCGGATCGGTCTATATGGGGGCTATATCAAGATATAGTCCGATATAGCCCATCTACGAACTTAACCTGCTTATGGACAAAAAAAGAATCTGTGTAAAATTTCAGCTTAATATCTAAATTTTTAAAGACTGTAGCGTGATTTCAACAGACAGACGGACGGACATGTCTAGATCGTCTTAGATTTTTACGCTGATCAAGAATATATATACTTTATAGGGTCGGAAATGGATATTTCGATGTGTTGCAAACGGAATGACAAAATGAATATACCCCCATCCTTCGGTGGTGGGTATAAAAACTGGACATGTCGCAATCGTACAACTATAACAACGCAGAACAGTCAATTCTGAGTGCTACACAACCATTTGTTTGTCAGTTGTCTTCCAAGAAATCAGGAAAACCAACACCCGTAGACGGATTACAT